>NW_021604932.1:237766-254118 GCF_004785775.1 Grammomys surdaster | reverse complement strand
GGATGGGTGAAGGGAAAACTTTTTAGACAAATAGACAGAGAGGGTCATTTTTCTAACTAACATATGGTATCAAGGATAATATAATTCAAAGATATTTCTCAGCTAGATGTGTTTGATTATACCTGTATTCAAAACACCAGGGAAGTTGTGGAGGGGAGATTTTTAATTTGTCATAAAGATCATAAAACTAACGTAGCACATATATTGCAGGAATATATTCAATATCCATTGTTAACTGCTAGAAGCCAAGACTCCCTCCTGCCTGAGAGCAAATGTCAGTTAACAGCCTGAGTTAAGGAATACTTTATTGCCCTTCTGCCTGAGAGCAAATGTCAGTTAAGTAAATACCTGAGTTAAGGAATACTTATTGCTCTCCTGCAAGGGAGAAAATATTAATTAGATAAGCAACTTGAGCCAAAAAAATGTTTTAATTGCCTTCTTGATTATGAGAAAATACTTAGATAAGTAATTTGGGCTAGGAACCCTTGTGGGCTTAGAGAACTTTGCAATTGTGGGATGATCCTGGACCCTGACTGTTAGATGACACTCCTGACTGCTTGCCTTTATAATAGCAACCCAAACAATAAAGTTTAAGCACTTGATCAGACATTCAGACAGGTGATTCTTCTTTGTATCTCTTGTCCTATAATTCTTTTGCCCCCTTGCCTAGGGTATTGTGAAACCCCACAGGCGGGGGCAGTTCATAGCCTGAATTTGGGGAAGGGGAACCCTGAGGCCACTGCAGGGCATCATGGCATGTCTAAAATGTTTCCCTCCAAAGATGATCCGGAAAATTCTAAATAGAGAGAAAATGTTCTGTTCCAGTGGTTAGGGTACATCAGTAAAATGATCCACATTTGCTTTTGAATACTTTTTGTGACCTACACTCTTGGAAGAAGAGAATGCTGTTGTCTGTTTTGAACAAATTATGATTTATGAAATAGCAAGGTACAAACTTCTTCCCAACAGCACTCTAGCTCTGGAATATGTGATAATCTCTAAGTATTAGTCCAAGTGCATTAACATGAAGTACTCACTCATCTATGTCCCAAATATGCATTAGGCCCCTTGGTACTTTTCTCTTGTTTTGTAGACAAAGCTTATTTTTGAGTCTGGTTGTTGGTGAGTAAGAACAAAGACATGAACTTAAGTTATGAAGAAGTTGAGATTTTTAAAAGGACTGAGTAAAATGTCAGTGAAGTTTGGTTTCTCGGATGGTGTCTATGGTTTTTCTGTCATGCACCTAAAGAAAGAAAAGAAATTCCCTACACTCTGGTTTTCTAAAACTTTGAACAATAGATGAAGAATCAAAAGCTGCATTTTCATAACCTGGCAGAGAGGATAGACCATATCCAGGAGAAGGAATGATCAATGAAAGCCATGCTCCTGATCATGCACATACTACAACTTTATCAGCCTCTGTGGAGTCACTTTTTAAGTCCCCACAGATCTGCATGTCACTGGAACAATGAGAATGAGTTTCTATTACCTGTTGAGAATGGCATGAAGTAGTCACTTTTCTTAAAGTTTCCATTCCCATCTAGAAAGTGGCCAGGGTCAAACATCTCTGGGTTGGGGAACTCTTTGCTGTCATGCAGCACTGATGTCAGTGAAGTCATTATGTTTGTCCCCTGCAACAACAAACAGAGGAGTAACAAACAAGCATGTTACAAGGAAATCATGGCATGTACAGAAAATAGGAAATAACACAGTTCAATCTTCTGCTCCATAGATAGAGTTAAGTATGAGGAGTATAAGGGACATTTCTAACAGACAGAGCAAGGGAAGAGTGTGAGACCAGTGACAGTGATGTTGCTAAAGCACCTTTAGTTCAATTTAAGGTCTGTACTTCAGCACTGAAGTCATCATCTGTAAAGGAAATTTAGTCCAGCAAAGTGGCAGCTCTGGCAAGAGATGATATAAAAACACTATCTAGATCTGTGTGATCTGGCTGAAATACATATGTGCCTTTAATTCCAGAATACAAAGGCAAGCAGATCTCTGTATTCAAGGCCAGTATGGTATAGAGCAAGTTTCAGATAAAGAAAGCATAGGTCCAGGTATAGAGGCACACATCTTTAACTCCAGCTCTCAGGAGAGAGTCATGCAGTTCTCTGCGCTCTAGTCAATCAATTCAGTTAACTAAGTGAGTTAAAAGGCAGGGTAAATGTCTCCATCTCCTCCCTGGTTCTAAGGCTGTGCCACAGCTCTCCATTTTGAAATCCTGCCTGTAGAAACCTGGTCACCCAGGAGTGCTGAGACACCTAAGATTACAGCTCTCTGTACTCCTTTACCTTCCAAATAGCTGATCTCTCAGAAGTACTGACAAATCTAAGAGCACAGGCTTACAGGCCCATAGGAGGGACAAGATTCAGTCAGAGACAGTAAGACAAAGTAACACCAGAGATAACCAGATGGTGAGAGGCAAACACGAGAACCTACACAACAGAAACAAATAGTACTAGAAAATCATCAGAACCCAGTTCTCCAATACAGCAGGTCTTGATACCCTACCACTCCAGAAAACCACGATTTGGATTTAAAATCACATCTCATAGTGAAAATAGAGGAATTCAAGAAGGACACACATAACTCCGCTAAAGAAATACAAGTTAAGACAGGTACATAAGTAGAAACACCTAAAGAGGAAACACAAAAATACCTTAAAGAATTACAGGAAAACACAAATTATTAGAATTTGATAAAAATGAAGGCACATCAGACCAAAACTTATGTGACACAATGAAAACAGTGCTAAGAGGAAAACTAGTAGCTCTAAGTGTCTCCAAAAGAAACTGGAGAGAGCATACACTAGCAGCTTCACAGAACACCTGATAGCTATAGAAGAAAAAGAAACAAATGTACTCAAATAGGAGTAGACAGTAGGAAATCAAACTAAAGGTTGAAATCAACCAAGGAGAAACAAAAAAGAACTATACAAAGAATCAACAAATCCAGAAGTTAATTCTTTGAGAAAATCAACAAGATAGATAAACCCTTAACCAGCCCATCCAGAGAGCACAGAGACAGTATCCAAATTAACAAAATCAGAAATTAAAAGGTAGGCACAACAATAGGAAATGAGAAAATTAAAAAAATTATCAGTTCCTACTACAAGAGCCTATACTCAACAAAACTGGAAAATCTGGAAAATGGACAATTTTCTAGATAGATACCAGGGACCAAAGTTAAATAACAATCAGATAAACCATCTAAACAGTCCCATTGCCCCTAAAAATATATACACTCATTTAAAGTCTCTCTAACAAACACAGAAGCAAATGCTCACACTCAAACCATTGGACTGAGCACAGGATCACAATGGAGGAGTTAGGGAAAGAACTGAAGGAGCTGATGTGGTTTGTAGCCTCATAGGAAGAACAATATCAACAAACCAGCCCCCTTGCAGAGCTCCCAGGGGGAAAAAAAACAGCAACCAAACATTCACATGAAGGGACCAATGGCTATAAACACACATGTACTAGAGAATGGCTTTTTCTGGCATTTTTAGGAGGAGATGCCCTTGGATCTGTGAAGGCTTGATACCCCAGCAGAGGGGATTATCAGGGTGGTGAGATGGGAGTGAGTGAGTGAGTGAGTGAGTGAGTGAGTGAGTGAGTGAGAAGGGGATTACCCTAATAGAAGTAGGGGAAGTGGGATGGGATCAGAGAGTTTCAGGGTGGAAACCAGGAAAAGGGATTACATTTGAAATGTAAATACACAAAATATCCAATAATGAAAGAGTCAGAAGATTAGTACAGATTGCCAGAGTCAGTTTGAGGCCAAGCAGAGTAATTCGGTGGGAATGAGAGAATCCAGATTGAATCAGTGCACTTAGAGAGGAGTTTGATACAAATGAATTGAGTTAAACCAGCCAACCAGAGTTCAAAAATAGCTAGCATGGATGATTTTATTCAGCAGTAAGCCTACATGACAATCACATGAGGGAAATGAAGTTACACTTGCAAAGGTCATATCAAAAACATTATTCAGCCCCTGCCTGGTCCTATTGGCTGGGGCAAACACAAAGCTGGTCTGCTCCTGTAGAGGTACTGAACCCTGAGCCATCCTAGAGGAGCCACTGCACTCAGAGCAGTGGAGGAGGGACTGCACGCAGAGCACCAGACACCTGGCTGGTTTGCAATTGTGGAGACATCATATCCTGAGCCATCCTAGGGGAACCACTGATTCCAGAACAGAAGGATTTCCAGATCTGAGAGGTGGCCTGAGTCCCAGGAGTTCCTCCACCCAGGAAATTAGAGACATCTGGAATCTGAAGAGCTCTGACACAAGCAAGATAACTGGAAATACAGACTCCAGTCTTACACAATGAGGGCAGGTAACACTAGAGTTAACCAGATGGTGAAAGGCAAGCACAAGAACATAAGCAACAGATACCAAAGTTACTTGGCATCATAAGTACCCAGTTCTCCCAATATAGCAAGCCCTGGACACCCCATCACACTGGAAAAGCAGGATCCAGAATTAAAATCACTTCTCATGATGATGATAGAGGATTTTAAGAAGGACATAAGTAACTCCCTTAAAGAAATACAGGAGAATACAAGTAAGCAGGTAGAAGCCCTTAAAGAGGAAACACAGAAATCCCTTAAAGAACTTCAAAAAAACACAAAGAAGGAATTAAACAAAAAATATTGAGGATCTGAAAATGGAAATAGGAACAATCAAGAAATCTCAAAGTGAGACAACCATGGAGATAGAAAACCTAAGAAAGAGATCAGGAGTCATGGACTCAAGCATCACCAACCGAATAGAAGAGATAGAAGAGAGAATCTCATGTGCAGAAGTTACCATGGAAAACAATGACACAGCTGTCAAAGAAAATGCAAAATGCAAAAAACTTCTAATCCAAAACATCCGAGGAATCCAGGACACAATGAGAACACCAAACCTAAGGCTAATAGGTATAGATGAGTGTGAAGATTCCCAAATTAAAGGGCCAGTAAATATCTTCAACAAAATTATTGAGGAAAACTTACCTAACCTAAAGAATGAGATGCCTATAAACATACGTGAAGCTTACAGAACACCAAATAGACTAGACCAGAAAAGAAATACCTCCTGTCACATAATAATCAAAATATCAAATGCACAAAACAAAGAAAAAACACTAAAAGCAATAAGGGAAATAAGTCAAGTAACATATAAAGGCAGACCTATAAGAATTACACCAGTCTTCTCACCAGAGAATATAAAAGCAAGAAGAGCCTGGACTGACATCATACAGACCCTAAGAGAACATAAATGCCAGCCCAGACTACTATACCCAGCAAAACTCTCAGTCATTATGGATGGTGAAACCAAGATATTCCATGACAAAACCAAATTTGCACAATATCTTGACACAAACCCAGCACTTCAAAGGATACTTAATAGAAAACGCCAACACAAGGAGGGAAACTACAACCTAGAAAAAGCAAGAAAGTAATCTTCAAACAACTCCAAAAGAAGATAGCTATACAAACATAATTCTACCTCTAATAACAAAAATAACAGGAAGTCACAATCATTTTTCCTTAATATCTCTTAATATCAATGGACTCAATTCCCCAATAAAAAGACACAGACTAGCAGACTGGATACACAAACAGGACCCAGAATTTTGCTGCATACAAGAAACCCACCTCAGTGACAAAGACAGACACTACCTCAGAATAAAAGGATGGAAAACAATTTTCCAAGCCAATGATCCAAAGAAACAAACTGGAGTAGCCATTCTAATATCAAATAAAATCGACTTTCATCCAAAAGTAATCAAAAAAGATAGGAAGGACACTTCATACACATCAAAGGAAAAGTCTACCAAGGTGAACTCTCAATTCTGAACATCTATGCTCCAAATGCAAGGGCACCTACATACATAAAAGAAACTTTACTAAAGCTCAAAACACACATTACACCTCACACAATAATAGTGGGAATTTCAACACCCCACTCTCAGCAATGGACACATCATGGAAACAGAAACTAAACTGAGACACTTTGAAATTAACAGAAGTTATGAACCAAATGGACTTAACAGATACTATAGAACATTTCATCCTAAAAATAAAGAATATACCTTTTTGTCAGCACCTCATGGTACTTTCTCCAAAATAGACCATATAATTGGTCAAAAAACATACCTCTACAGATACAAAAAGATGGAAATAATCCCTTGCATCTTATCAGATCACCACGGACTAAGGCTGGTCTTTAATAATGAAAAAACCAATGGAAAACCCACACACACATGGAAACTGACTGAACATCTCTCTACGTGATGATGACTTGGTCAAGGAAGAAATAAAAAAAGAAATTAAAGACTTTATAGAATTTAATGAAAATGAGCACACATCATACCAAAACTTGTGGGATTCCATGAAGGCAGTGCTAAGATGAAAGCTCATAGCTCTAAGTGCCTACAAAAAAAAAAAAAAAAAACTGGAGAGAGCATACACTAACAAAATGACAGCACAGCTAAAAGCTCTAGGACAAAAAGAAGCAAATACACCCAAGAGGAGAAAAGGGAGGAAATAATCAAACTCAGGGCTGAAATCAACCAAATAGAAACGGAAAGAACAATAAAAAACATCAACAAAACCAGGAGCTGGTTCTTCAAGAAAATCAAAAAGACAGATAAACTGTTAGCCAGATTAACCAGAGGGCACAGAGACAGTATCCAAATTAATAAAATCAAAACTGAAAAGGGAGATATAACAACAGAAACTGAAGAAACTAAAAAAATCACCAGACCCTACTACAAAGGCCTATACTCAACAAAACTGGAAAACCTGGATGAAATGGACAACTTCCTAGACAGATACCAGGTAACAAAGGTAAATCAGGAGTAGATAAACCATCTAAACAGTCCCATAACCCCTAAGGAAATAGCAGCAGTCATTAAAAGTCTCCCCACTAAAAAAAGCCCAGGACCAGATGGTTTTAGTGCAGAATTCTATCAGACCTTCATGGAAGACCTAATACCAATTCTTTTCAAACTATTCTACAAAATAGAAACAGAAGGAACACTACCCAATTCGTTCTATGAAGCTACCATTACACTCATACCCAAATCTCACAAAGACCCAAAAAAAAAGAGAACTTCAGACCAATCTCCCTTATGAACATCAATGCAAAAATACTCAATAAAATTCTAGCAAACCGAATCCAAGAACACATCAAAACAATCATTCATCATGATCAAGTAGATTTTATCCCAGGAATGCAGGGATGGTTCAATATTCGGAAATCCATCAGGGTAATCCAGTATATAAACAAACTCAAAGAAAAAGACCACATTATCATCTGGCTACATGCTGAGAAAGCATTTAACAAAATTCAACATCTTTTCATGATAAATGACTTGGAAAGATCAGGAATTCAAGGCCCATACCTAAACATAGAAAAAGCAATTTACAGCAAACCAATAGCCAACATCAAGCTAAATGGAGAGAAACTTGAAGGAATCACACTAAGATCAGGGACTAGACAAGGCTGCCCACCTCCCCCTACCTATTCAATATAGTACTGGAAGTCCTAGCCAGATCAATTAGGCAACAAAAAGAAGTCAAAGGGACACAAATAGGAAAGGAAGAAGTCAAAATCTCACTATTTTCAAATGATATGATACTACATTTAAGTGACCCCAAAACTTCTACCAGAGAACTC
Organism: Grammomys surdaster; assembly: GCF_004785775.1. Classification (NCBI taxonomy): domain Eukaryota; kingdom Metazoa; phylum Chordata; class Mammalia; order Rodentia; family Muridae; genus Grammomys; species Grammomys surdaster. Next base: position 246,447 of record NW_021604932.1, on the reverse strand, counting down.
CTAAACCTGATAAACAACTTCAGCAAAGTGGCTGGTTATAAAATCAACTCAAACAAATCAGTAACCTTCCTCTACATGAAAGATAAACAGACTGAAAAAGAAATTAGGGAAATGACACACTTCACAATAGTCATATATAATATAAAATACCTTGGTGTGAATCTAACCAAGCAAGTGAAAGACCTGTATGACAAAAACTTCAAGTCTCTGAAGAAAGAAATCGATGAAGAACTCAGAAGATGGAAAGATCTCCCATGATCATGGATTGACAGAATTAATATAATAAAAATGACCATCTTGCCAAAAGCAATCTACAGATTAAATGCAATTCCCATTAAAATCCCAACACAATTATTCATAGAGTTAGAAAAGGAAAGTCTCCAATTCATTTGGAATAACAAAAAACCCAGGATAGCGAAAACTATTCTCAATAATAAAAGAATTTCCTGAGGAATCACCATCCCTGACCTCAAGCTGTACTACAGAGCAATAGTGATAAAAACTGCATAGCACTGGTACAGAGACAGGCAGGAAGATCAATGGAAAAGAATTGAAGACCCAGAAATGAACCCACACACCTATGGTCACTTGATCTTTGACAAAGGAGCTAAAACTGTCCAGTGGAAAAAGGACAGCATTTTCAACAAATGGTGCTGGTTCAACTGGAGGACCACATGTAGAAGAATGCAAATTGATCCATCCTTATTTCCTTGTACAAAGCTCAAGTCTAAATGGATAAAGGACCTCCACATAAAACCAGATACACTGAAACTAATAGAAGAGAAGGTGGGGAAGAACCTCGAATACTTGGGCACAGGGGAAAAATTCCTGAACAGAACACCAATGGCATATGCTCTAAGATCAAGAATTGACAAATGGAACTTCATAAAATTGCAATGTTTCTGTAAGGCAAAGGACACTGTCAATAGGACAAAATGACAACCAACAAATTGGGAAAAGATCTTTACCAATCCTACATCTGATAGAGGGCTAATATCCAATATATACAAAGAACTCAAGAAAGTAGACTCCAGACAACCAAATAACCCTATTTAAAAAAATAGTGTATAGAGCTTAACAAAGAATTTTCAACTGTGGAAACTAGAATGGCCAAGAAGCACCTAAAGAAATGTTCAGTATACTTAGTCGTCAGGGAAATGCAAATCAAAACAACCCTGAGATTCCATCTCACACCAGTCAGAATGGCTAAGATTAAAAACTCAGGTATAGTAGATGCTAGCCAGGGTGTGGAGAAAGAGAAACACACCTCCATTGTTGGTGAGATTGCAAGATGGTGCAACCACTTTGGAAGTCAGTCTGGAGGCTCTTCAGAAAAATTGGACATAGCATTACCTGAGGATCCATCTATACCACTCCTAGGCATATACCCAGAAGATGCTCGAACATATAACAAGGACATATGCTCAACTATGTTCATAGAAGCCTTATTTATATTAGCCAGAAGCTGGAAAGAATCCAGATGTCCTTCAGCTGAGGAATGGATACAAAATTGTGGTACACTTACACAATGAAGCATTACTCATCTATTAAAAACAATGAATTTGAGAAATTCCTAGATATATGGATGGAACTAAAAATATAATCCTGAGTGAGGTAAGCCAATCACAAAAGAACACACATGGTATTCACTCACTGATTATAGGACATTAGCCCAGAACCTTGAAATACCCAAGATTCAACTCACAGACAACATAAACCTTATGAATGGGAAAGTAGGCAGTGAGATGAATGCTTGAATGAAATGCAAGGAACATTAGAAACTATGTGAGAATGTATGTGGGGATTTCACAGTTCAAATAATGTGAAGGCTTAAACAAAATGCAAGTTATATAAGAAGCCATAACTTCATACATATATATGTGATATATGTATATATCTCATATGATATAACATAGCATCCCTTATAGGAATCTCACAGTACATGTGAAAAGTACATAATAAAGGGGGTTATTTGCACATGTGTACTATCAAAGAACAGGATGATTATGATAGGAGTGAAAGGTTTAAGCATGGATAGAGAATAAGGTAAAAATAAGTAAAGGGTAATGTTCAATCATATCCTCATTTCTCAGGGATCATCATGAAAGAGTGAGCAGAAACAGTGTAGGAATCAAAGGGAAGCTATGACTCAGAAGAAAAGCACAGAGCATTGAGGTGCAGCAGAGAAACGAAAAGCTTACCTTGGGGATGAGGTAATTCCTGAACTTGATGTCACAGGTAACTGCATGTGGTAGGTTGGTAGGGATGAGGTCAATGAACCTCTGGACCTCATGAATCATGGCATCTGTATAGGGCATGTGGCTCCTGTCCTGCATGCAAGGGCTGCGATGTTTGCCAATCACACGATCAATCTCTTCCTGGACTTTAGCTGGATGGTCACAGTAAAAAGTGGGGATATGGAAAGGAAGTAAAATGCTTATCACAATATTTGACTACATGGTGCATAAAAAGTGTCTCAATAGAATTGTAAATGCATTTTATGTCCTAGAGTACATTAAGACATGCAGAGATGCTACATATAGATTCATACTACTATGTTACAAAGAGCTTTTATGATCTATCAGTATGTACTTATAATAGCAAATAAAATAGGATTAAGTAAATATATGAAATAGCAAAACAACACAAGTAACCATCATATCATAGTCTGATAAAGGACTATTACAAATAAAACTGAAATTTTGTCAAATGCATTATTTTTAAAATAATCTTGTGTGTGTGTGTGTGTTTGTGGGTGGATGGGTGTGTGCGTGTGTGAAATTTGATGTGATACTCAAAACAGGCCAAATTCTAAGTTAACAGTAGCTTCTGGAATATTGCCATATTTGTAAATAATTAATAATTTCTATATACTCCCCATTTATATAAAATATCTATTATCTTCTGTTTTAAAAAATAAAAAATGTGAGTTACAATTGCATCCCATATACTAAAAGACATCTACAAATAAATACACGCACATGCACACACACACACACACACACACACACACACGCACACACTTCCTGTTACTTCATGAACAATGTGTTGAATTACAGGGTTTAGTTATTTCAATTTTCATTATGAGATACATTGATGGTATATAAATATTATTCCATATGATGTAAATTATGATTATCTTCTATTAGTTGTAGACATTTTGACAGATATATTTTCTTATTTGTAATAAAGTATTTTCTTAGTTTGTAGTCTTATTATTCATGAGTTATATCTCCTTCAAAGCATTTAAATTCATAGCTCTTGGAATAAGATCTCAGTGGATATGGGCATCAGACCACACATTACTTCTCATTTGTCCCTCAATCTCTGTTCATGCAAACAGCATCCACTTGGTAAGTACAGAATAGAGAGCTTTGTAGATCATATTTCCAGAAACCTATCCTATAATCTTATCCTCCTATGTGGGTTGTTCACATACCTTGAGCCCATGACTTCCTTGACCCTGCTTCAGAGAAGTAGATAAAAATATTCTCAAGTGTTTCATGAAGAAAGGAAAAGTTGATACAACACTAAGGTCCAGGCCTACATTTTTGCTTAGAAGTCTCATGGCAAATATTTACATGTGGCTCAGGGGTCTCCCAAAAGGGTGTTATGCTTATATTCAGTCCTAGTGTTCTGAAACTCCATGACAGTTTCTTGGGTTAGTGGTTTAATTCTATTCACTGAACTGTACTTGGAAATTTCTATTAAGATGATACAATGTAGATTTCTTTAAGTTACTAACTTATCTAAGAGATAAATCTTGCCAATGAAATTCGTAAGTCAATTAGAGAAAAGTGCTCAGATCCTCTCAGTTCTGGGACTAGAACACAATCATTCTTCACCCTTTTGTCTCTATGTATTGTCCTTTCTCTGTCAGCCACTGAAAAACTTTTAATACAGGGCAACTTGAACTCACTTTTTAAGAGCAATTCTGTCTTCTTCCATAAGGGAAACTCAGTCACTGTAGGATTGTAGGGAAGAAGGGGATCCTGGCAAGGAGAAACTCCTTTTATAAACCTTTTATAACCCTATATCGATTCCTTATTATTTTCAACTGAGATTCATACTGTGATTGTAAAAATACAGCTTACATGTTCATCTGACATCTATTTTACAGTGTCATCTTTCCTACTCCATTTTTGCTCAAGCCTCATTACACTACTGTATTTCAGTACTTTTGTGAAGCCCTCTTGATCATTTGCCATTTTCCTTTCCTCCTACCTTTTACTTACTACTTCTCTTTAGTGTTTACGCTAAGGTCACTTCAATGTAAATAATATATGCTAAAACAGTAAATGCAGTTTTTAGTAACTTTCAGATTGGCACATTCAAATACTGTCCCCTGGGGGTACACTCCCTTTTGAAGAGAAAACAGAGGATACCACCTCTACTTTGGAAGAAATTAAGACAGTTCTCATGATTGCTGTATTTATTCTGGTGACAATAATATAAGAACAAAGTTGACCCCACCTTCCTATTTTCTTTTTTGCTATCTCCAGATGTTCTACTGATGAAAGCATTAAAACTGCATATATACCATGTATTTGTATGTAAGATTTGAAACTATCTGATCACATAAGTGTCATAGGAAAATATTTTTAGCCAGTAATATATTGTTTCTTAACTGTTAAGTGAACAAATATTCACAACCATAATGTATACTCAACAAATACTGTAAAAAAAAACCTACATTTGTACAATAATATTATTTTTAAATAAATATTGTTGATACAACTGGAAGATATGTGCTCAACAGAAGTAGCATGGAAATGGACTTTCGAAATAATAACATTCCTTTTTCTACAACTATTACCTATATGGAAATAACTTGCTGATGAACTGACTTATTTTCATTTCTCAGATTGAACCTTATCTCAGCTAGGCTCAGGAAGTTCCAGAATTTATGCTAATGTCTCAATAAAGTAAGTTTTAACCTTGTACACCAGAATTAGATTTATTATTTTAAAAAGTAAGTGCAAAACCTTGCCTGTACTGAAAACCTAATTTAGGAACTAAATGTACAAGTTAAAAAAAAGCCAAAGAAGACTCTTAGTGCCTGTCACAGATTATCTCCCAAGGAATCCAGACACTGATCCACATTTGATTGCTTTTTCTACTTCTACAGTTCCTTCATTTCTCTCATTCATCCTAGTCTCTATACCCAGCAGCACAAAAAGATAAGGACTGAGACTTCTCTAACAATAATAAACAGTACACTAACAATGTCTTTCCAGCAACCTATAAGAATGCTGTGGATCCTGTGGTTCACCAACTGTGTCCTTACCTGTGACTTCTGGATATTTCATCAGGAACAAGAGAGCATATCTCAGTGTTGTACTTGTTGTCTCTGTCCCAGCAGCAAACAAATCATTCACAGTGATTAATAAGTTTTCAAGTGTAAACTCCGAGTGTTGATTGTGGCTTTCCTAAGAATTATTAGATGTAATTATCTGGTAAATTGTTTACTAAAACCTATGATAACAATGACTCTACAATATCACACCATTTTCTATTGCTGCCAACATAGAACTTGAAAACATATTTCAAGAATAAATTAACCCAGCATTGCAGGAACTCATACAGAGGATCTTAATTTCATTTCCTACACCATTTTTTTTTTTTGCTTAAATTCATAGATACTCTACACCTAAATTTGTACAATGCATGACCTTTAAGACTTAAAAAGATGTAAACAAGATTTTTGATTTTTCATTAAAAACAAATGTCCATATGCTGAATATAGTGAGAAGTAAATCAAAGGCATTTGATTCTAACAATTTTGGAGTTCTCTATTACACTATGACTGGTCTTTGACACAGACTGTATGCACTGGAGTTAAATAAACTTGTTCTTTCTTTAAGAGATTCATAATAGATTTAAATCAACAAAATTAGGAAAGTGGGGAAATACTGTGATAGATGCTACAGGGTTATACTACAGATTTATTATTTGTTTATTTCCTTGTTCAAAAATTTCATGGACTCAATATTACTGCAGATCTATAATAACATTGAACTTGTAAAAAGGATCAAAGAACAAATATCTAGATGGAATAAGGAAAAAGAATAGGCTTACAAAGTTGAGATGACATGACACCATTCCATATGGGAGTCTACTAGGAACATATCATAGAAGAGAAGAATAAATGGACAATAGAAATTAGGGAGAGAATAAGGCATGAAGACAGGGTGAAGATACAGTAAGGGCTCAAATGGGATGAAGGAGAGAGTATATACAATGAAATTGACAAAATGAAGAATAAACCTGAGCAGATAGTATATAATAGGGATGTCATCATGTTATAGCTCTGGATGTTTAGTCAGTATATCATTATTTATGTACCCTAATTTAAAATTGATAACATTAGAGTATCTAGTACTATGTAGTAACAATATCAGCACTATTAAAATAACTTTCTCTTTGTTGGTATCTGCTAAACAAAGACACACGTCTCCATTTATAATATTACTTCAGGTAGTTTTCCTTATCCTGGAATGCATTTTATTTTATTTTTCTAGTTGATAGTTCAGAAAAATCATGAGAAGTCATATATTTCCATTTTTTCTTATTTATTAGAGTAGACCTAATACAATAGTCAAGACCAGGAAAACAGCTGAGAAAGACTAGTGAAAATATGCCTTCTTCAATTATATTTCTCTATTCCAGACACCAAAGTATGGAATGAAAGACAAATCAGACCCTGCACCTGTACTTATGAATATATTTTTATGAGGCAAAGTGACATCCAGTTGTCTATTTATAGATAGAAACACAGCAACAAATGATTATGTTCATAAGTTCATTCTATAGAAACTAAAATATCCACTAGCTGTCCCTACAGAGAAAAACTTTAGAGGTCTGTTCTCTTGTGAAATAAAAGAGTTTGATCTCTTTTAACTCTTTTATTACTCATTTTAATTTCTAGTCACTGAATGTTGCACACCTGGTAAGAAATATGTACTCTAGATACCCAGTTTTCTAAGTCCTCTTGACAGTGTGTCTAGATCAAAATGTGGACTCTAGAAGCTGTTCTCATACTATGCCTTATGATTTAATTGACAATGAAATCCAAGGATTTAAATTATTTAAATGATCTATATGATCTTCATTGATTGCATCTTAAATATTCTTTAGAAATCTTTCTTCCTCTTAGTTTACATTCAAGACCACAAGATATTGGTGTTCGAAGTTAAGCATTTGACCTCAAAGCAATCGTTTCAGAGAAGCTTTTAAATGATATTAAGCTTTCACAGTTAAATTAAAATGAGCATATATACAGACAGATGTTCCACATAATTAGTAGTTTTCTACTGCAAATGATATAATGACTACCTTACCTTGGCATTTTCTTCAAACAAAATTAATTTGTGATACTGGGTGATTGTTCATAGGTGCTAAACACAAAGAATTGGTGGTAGTAAAGATAATAAGACTGTTTACACTTGTTTCCAGGTTAAGTTAATTTGGTTGAGTAGTTTTCTAGTTCATTTCCATGTAAATCTCTACTATTCTGCATGTTTCCTAATTGACTCAGATTTATCTTACTGAATATAAAAAGTAATCTTTCTCATTGCAACTTGTGCTGAGTTATTCCACTCCTCTTCTCCATGGGTTTTAGTCCAGAAGAGCTTGGACTTCCACTCACGTCCATAGCTTCCACCACTAAAGATTGAGAAACTCTTCCCTCACCTGTGGACCTTACCCAGGGTCATATCTCATCCCTACTCTGAATCTGGAACCTCTGAGCTTTACCCCTGGTCAGATCAACTCAACATCCAAGATCTGCACTAGTGCAATATAAGTATGACTATTTCAAGTCCCTAACTACAATCTGATTAGTTTCAAAGCATGCAGCAGGGAATTTCATATCAAGAAATGTGTTTCTGGTTAAAATCCCATGGATGGAGAGGTCAGAGGCTCTAGGTTACAACTTACTGATGTAATTTTGTTAATGGTCTAATTGTCCAGCTGCTGTGTAAATATTTATGTGTATCCCCACTAGCCTGGGTTCTTATACATTTAGGCCCAGAAGCTTCTTTTTGCATATGAGAAGTCTATCCAGAGATGTATAAATCATAAAATACAAAAAATAAGAGACTTAGTACTCAGCAATAAACCTAATATCTTTATCAACCCCATCTTACTGCTAAGGTTTGTAAGAGCAAGAGTATGGTAATAAGAACAGTAAAATGCAACCTTCTGTACATGACACTGGCCTGAATAAAATCATGCCACTCAAATTTCCAGCAGTGATAGCGGACAGGGCTATTCAGGTTATTTCTTTTACTGAAAATCTATTGGCAAATGATAACTAGTGGAAAGAGAGAATCTTTCTTTTGAATATATGGCTACTACGATATTTCCCAAGAGGTAGTACAGGACCCAATGTAAATATGGGGAACATGTACTGGAATTATTGCTTGGTGAAAGAAAGAAAGAAAGAAAGAAAGAAAGAAAGAAAGAAAGAAAGAAGCAAAGAAAGAAACAGAGAAAATAAGAAATGAGAAATGAATAAAGGAAATAAGGAAAGAAAGAAAGAAAGAAAGAAAGAAAGAAAGAAAGAAAGAAGAAAAAAGCAAAGAAGGAAACAAAGAAAGAAACAAATAAAAGAGAAAGAAAGGAAGGAAAGAAAGAGAAAGACAGAGACAAAGAGAGAGACAGAAAGAAAGAAAGAAAGA
>NW_021604932.1:176359-237666 GCF_004785775.1 Grammomys surdaster | reverse complement strand
GGGAGGGAGGGAGAAGGAGAGAGAGAAAGAGGGAGGGAGGGAGGGAGGGAGAGAGAGAGAGAGAGAGAGAGAGAGAGAAACAAACAAAATGAACTTGGGAGAGAGTTGCGGTAGGGAAGCTATATGAGAAATGGAGAAGACGTTGGGGATAAATATGACTATATCTAATTGTATATACATAAGAAATATTCAAGAATGAAAAAAGTCCTTATCAATATACTTGCCTTATGAAAAATGTTACAGACATTCAATACTCAAGTAAATAGGATAATAAATCAGTTACATGCTAAACAACAAAATTTCCATTAGGAATAACTTCAAAGATAAGTTCAAAAAATTACATTATATTTGTATATTAAAATCTCTCGAATAAACCAGTAGCCTTCCTTTATACAAATGATAAACTCTCTTAGGGAAACAACAGCCTTCACAATAGTCACAAATAATGTAAAATATTTTAGAGTAACTCTAACAAAACAAGTGAACGAACGGTATAAGAACTTCAAGGCTCTCAAGAAAAAAACTGAAAAGACCTCAGAATATGGAGAGATCTCCTATGCTCGTGGACATGTAGAATTTACACAGTAAAAGTGGCCATCCTACCAAAGCCAGTCAATAGATTCAACACAATCCCAATCAAAATACAAATACAATTATTCAAAGACGATGAAGAGCAATTCTCAAATTCACCTGGAAAACAAAATATCCAGAATAGCAAAAACCATTCTTAAAAATAAAAGAATTTCTGGGGGAATCATCATCCCTGACCTCAAGCTCTACTAGAGAGCCATCATGATTTAAAAACTCATGATATTGGTAAAGAGACAGAGAGATTAATAAATGGAATAGAATTGAAGACCCAGAAATAAAACCAAACACTTACAGACACATGGTCTTTGACAAAGAAGACAAGAAATATACAATGGAAAACAGAAAGCTTCTTCAATAAACGGTGCTGGTCTAACTGGCAGTCTGTATGTAGAAAATGAAAATAAATACAAATTTGTCACATTGTACAAAGCTCAAGTCTAAATGGATCAAAGACCTCAACATAAAACCAGATACATTGTATCTAATAGAAGAGAAAGTGGAAAGGAGGCTTGAACTCATTGGCATAGGGGGAAATTTTCTAAATAAAACTCCAATGGATCAGGCTCTAAAATCAAGATTGATGAATGGGACCTGATTAAGCTGAAAAGACACAGTGAAAAGGACAAATTGGACAACTACATATTGGAAAAAATTCTTCACTAACTCCATATCAGATAGAGGGCTAATATCAAAAAATATAAAGAATTTGAGAAGCCAGTGACAAAAAAGACAAAAAAATAAATAGATGGGGTATAGAACTAAACTGAGATTTCACAACAGAGGAATCTCGAATTGCTAAGAAGCACTTAAAGAAATGTTCAAAGTCCTTAGTGTTTAGAGAAATGGAAATCGAAATGACCCTGAAATTCCACCTTACACCAATCAGAATAGCTAAGATCAAAACCTCAGGTGATAGCACATGTTGATTAGGATGCTTGTGGGATTGTAAACTGATTCAAACACTCTGGAAACCAATCTGAGACTTCCTTTTGGGCATATACCCAAAAGATCCCCCAACATGCCAAAGGGGCACATGTTCCACTATGTTCACAGTGGCTTTATTTGTGATAGTGAAAAGCTGGAAACAACTCAGGTGTTCTACAACTGAAAAGTGGATGAAAAAAATGGTTCATTTACACAATGAAATACTACTCAGCTATTGAGAACGAGAACATCTTGAGTTTTGCAGGCAAATGGATGGAACTAGAAAATACCATCGTGAGTGAGGTAACTCAGACCTAAATGGACATGCATGGTATGTACTCACAGCTCAGTCTAATAGGACCCATGACCACACGTGAGCTACAGCCCTGCACTCACTAATAAGTGGATATTAGCCAAAAGAAAAGAAGAGAATACCCAGGGTACAGTCCACAGAATGCAAGAACTTTAACAAGGTGAAGGGCCCAAGTGAGGATGCCTCAGTCCTGCTTGAGAGGGAGAAGAAAGCAATCATAGATAGGAGAGAGAGGAAGGGAAAGAGACAGAGAGGCAAAAATGGGAACTGACCAGGTTTTTGGGGAAAAACAGGACTAAAGACCTTAGGGCTGGCAAAAAGAATAGAAAGAAGTAAATGTGGAAGGTGGGGTGGAACTTCTAGAATGTATCAGAGGCCTTAGACGTGAGAGACTCTCAGGACTCAAAGGGAGGGACCTTAAATGAAATGTCCTACAGTAGGGAGAGGAAACTTGTAGAGTCCACCTCCAGTAGAAAATCAGAACATCAAGTAGTGGGATGGAATTACCATCCCACGGTCAAAAACTCTGACCCAGAGTTGGTCCTGTCTGAAAGAATGACAGAGATAAAAATGGAATGGCTGTCCTCTGAGAGGCTCAACAAGCAGCTGAAAAAGTCATATGCAAATACTTACACTCAACCAATGTACAGAAGATGGGGACCATTGTGGTTGAAAAATTCTAGGGAAAAGCTAGAAGATAAGGAGGGTGACGACTACATAGGAATACCAGTTGTCTCAATGAACCTGAACCTCTGAGATCTCTCAGAAACTGAGCAACCAATCAGGAAGCATACACCACCTTATATGAAGTCCCTAACACAGATACAGCAAAGGACTGGCTGGTCTGGCCTCAGTGAGAGATGATTCACGTAACATTTAAGAGAATTGAGGCCCCATGGAGTTGAGTGTTCTGGTGGAATGGGTGTGGTGACAACATCCTCTTGGAGATTTGTGGGAGTATGGGATGAGGAACAATCAGAAGGCAGACAGGAAGGCCGATAAAGACTGGACTATAAAAAAATTCAGAATAAAAAACACAATGTAATACACTTTTTTCTGTTCAAAAATGCTTAAGTCACAAATTGATAATCACATATGAATACTTTTCTTACACAATGTGTTAAATAAATAATAAATGAAAATCACATTCTGGCATGGATTTGGAGAAGCAGTTAAAGACAGAGAGTACAAAGCTTATTGGCCACAATAGCTCACACTCTATGACATAATTAGAGTCTGTTTCCCTCTCTCCTGCACTTTGTATTGTTTTTCTCCTCAGTTATATTGCGTTTTTTATGTGAAGGTAAATGTTAATGTGTTCTAATTAACAAAATGTCCTTATGTGTGTTTCTGAATCTATATTGTATTCTTACACATCCAATAAATATTCAAGTTTGTTTTCAAATGAAACTGGACAGATCCTTTATAAATCTATGGCAAATATGTAAATATTCAGTGAATGAGGAAATAACTTGAAAAATCAAATAAATGAGGATGTATTAACTTTACCTGCTTCCACTTAATCAGGTAATAATCAATAAAGTCCCGAGGATTTGTAACATCCAGTGATTCTTGATGCTCTTTTATTTTCTTCAGAAGGTAGTTTTTAATATAATTAACATTTTTAGCTAGTGTCTTATGACTACCAGGACAATAATCAATGAAAACTGGGAAAGTATTGCAGAACTACAAGAAAAAAAAACAAGAATTTATTAAATGTATGAGGTAAAGCTAAGAAATATATACATACTATGTGTGGTGTTGGACTGTGAGAGGCAGCTGGGTACCTGGTTGAGTACAGGCCTCGAACCCTGGATAATACCCTAATGGGATGGTAAGTGTTTAGCCTTGCTCCTAGGCCCTGGTTCCTTTCACTTATCCACAACCCCTCCCAAAGAAAGGTTTGTGGCTTTCAGTCATATAGGACAGGCAGACAGCATGACTAAAGGCTGCAGAGCCTCAAGAAATCACCATATTAATGAGATAACTAAAGGCCAGAGGGAATAGCCAATTAAGCATTCCTTCCTAGACAGTCCTCCTTGCAAAAGACATTTAACCTCAGACCCTCCCTGAGGACACAGGGTACAGCTTCATCCACTTTCTACCGTGACTATAAACCTTTTAAAACCATGGACTTCCTCGTGTCTTTGGGGCCTGCCATGGAGAACCATAGAGGGGGCCTTCAACCAATGAGCCACAACCTAATCTCCCACTGAAGGACTTCTTTGCATTCCAGCCACGGAGGTCACCAACAGAAGCAACCTAGCTGAGCCAGCCATGACCCAGCCAAGTGAGTCTCCATATCTAAGAGTCTCACTACCTATGGGGTGCTGCCGGTGCTTCTCTCCCTCATCCTTCTCAGCTGCAGGCCTGTCCAGCTCATATGCTCCCAGTCTCAACTCTTTTTCAACTTCCTGGGGCACCTGGGAGCCCAGGAGTCTCAGACTAGTCCACCCCCACACACCTTCTTCCTTAGGGGTCCCCACCCAAGAGCTCTGTCCCAACGGGTCTCAGATGGTGATCTCTCCACATTCAGATCTGAGTTCTGCAACTTCTCACAGCCCGAAGTCAGCCCAGAGATGCATGGCCTGAACTCTGTCAAATTCTTGTGCTTTTGCCCTCTGAGCCCCGGTTCCAGATGCCTTGGGCAGCAGACTCTCGGGAACCACAACTCAGCCCAACAGGACCCAGGACCACACATATGGGGTCCACAGCTCCACAATATTTAGATTTATACACACACACACACACACACACACACACATATATATATATATATATAATATATATATATATATATATACATATGACTCATGATCACCTTGAAGAAGAGTTGCTCCAGTTTATATATAGTAATTTTCTATGCTCTTAGAAGAATTGAGGTAGAAAATCCTGCCCAAATAATCAAGGTTCATAATAAATTTTTCCACATTTAGTACTAATTCAATTTTGCCTATAAATTTGAAATATATGGTACAAATTAATGTAATTCATACATTTTAGAAGTCATTAGATGTTAAGATAATAGGGTAACTCATTGACTACTGAAAGCTTTTTAATCAGCAAACCTCTGCCATGAAGTGCAAACATAGAAGTGAGTGGGCCTCTAAATATGACTTGACAACAATTGCACACCTTTATTGACTTATCTGTGGTCCAGAACTACTATATAAGCAGAGAACAGGAGATGTTAATTCATCACGGGGAAAGATAGTGAGGATATTTGTGTTCTACACACCATAAAACCATTCATATTGTCATTTCTTCCCGTTCCCTTATCACAGAGTATCCAAACTAATGCAGCAAACCTTTCAATGATTTCAGTGCTTCCAGGGGCATTATTCCAAATTTTATTTAGCAGATTAATATCTATATAAACTAAAGTATTTCTGAAAAATACTGGAATGAGTAGGTCTTAAATGTTGGCGATACAAGAACTTGTGGGTAGTGCAAGAATGTTCTATGAGTGACTAGGTATCTTTCTCAAAATCATTGAATTAATAAATAGAAATAGTTCTCTAAAAGTCAATGATGAAAAAAAAACCATCAGATAGGGAGCTAAGCAGCTTGATCCATGTTGGCATTTGTCCTTTGTTTTTTCTTTGTTAGCTAATGACTTAGACTTTCCTTCCAGATACCCTGTTTTTCATAATACTCTAGGCAGGACATGGGTACCATCACATCACTCTTAGTCCATGTTTAATTTGACCTGTGAGAAAGAATGGCCATACGTTTGTTTTCAGGAAGAGAGGAATTTTTCTTCACCTGTATCCAGGGACTGCTCAGAATCTTGATGTTCTCATTGAGTTTTTTCATCAAGATAAGGAAATTTTGATCTTTATAATCAAAACGATTCTGGAAAATAATGGAGCAGATGACATTGCATGGAGCACAGCCCAGGATGAAGGTGGGATCACAAGGTGAGCCTGAAGAATGGAAAACAATTGTAAAATACATGAAAATTTACCAATTAGGCACCTTATCCTTGTTAATGTGTAAAGTCACTTTAGAAACTTTAAGCAGTATTTTATCTACAAATCCCTCCAACAGCTAAATATTCACAATACATGGAAACAGTGATAACTTTTACTTTAAATATGAACCTCACTAAGATATGATTTTCAATCTTTATTTTATTTTGAAGAAAGAACTTAAAGAAAAGATTCTATGAATTTAAGCAGATAACCTGACTCTTCTGTGAAAGGTACTTTCTGGGTGGGTAGCTTTCACAATGACAGCAAATTAAGATCTGCTCATACTCTAAGGCAAAACAGTGGCTGCAGAGATAAATGCTTTACAGAACAGAAAGCAAATCTTTAATATATTTAGAGAAAGACAAAGTAGTGTTAATTGAAACAGTTCAGGTTTAGTTAAACAAGGTATTTTATTAAGTTTGGGTTATGCAGATTAATGCTATCATTTGTAATTTCTTAAAACATAAAAATTACAACAAAAACAAATAATGATAATTTTTCAAATCATGATAAAAAATCTATTACACACAGCTAAGTAATGAAAAATGTACCTTGACTCATAAGTACTGAGGACTATGAAATGGAGAGTTCAAGACTCCTTGACACATCAGTGAGGTTAGGAAGACCAAAGTAGTTCAACAAAATAAAAACAAATATCATCTAGTTTAGGATCCATAAATGTAGATGACATCACTGCCACAATTATCAATAGCAATTATTCTCTAATAAAGTGATCATCAATAAATAAGGCATATTTATGCTAGGGATGTAACTCATTAGAAAATTAAAATAAAAGCTGTGTTCATGATATCTGATTCAAAAGCAACAGAAAAAGTTTGGAGAAAGAATAATGCCAATAGATCCTTTGTACTCTGACCTATAAAAGAATGCAAAAGTCAAAACACAAAGCTTTGCTCACCATTGGTGTGCCTCAGTTCTTCCACAAGACACTGTGCTTCCTCTTGAACACGGTCCTCAATGGTCCTTTTCCCCATGCCCAAATTCCGCAAAGTCATGAGTGTAAAGCGTCTTATTTCTTTCCATCTATTTCCATGGCTAAGGATAATTCCTAAACAAATAGGAATGGACACTACAATGTAATCCCAGAAAGAGAAAGGGTGTCTGTGAAGACACAACCATAGGGAGGCCCAGTCTCAACCCCAGGATCAAATCTGGCCTCTACATTCAATCTTCTTCCTCATTGAATGCTGCCCAGCTCACAAATGAACATGCACACTTACTTACCAAGTCCTTTATTAATTTTTTCAGCTACTGGGAAGCTTCCTCTTTCAGCAAACTCCACCCCATGATCAATCAAGGCTTCTTTCACAGCTTCATACCCATGCAACACCACAGTGGGCTTCATGCCAAAGTGCAGAGTGAACACAGGGCCATAGACTTTTGAGAACTGAAAATTGGAAAGCAAAACAATGGCTAACAGTCATTGGCAGTGAGTACAATGTACCCTGTGATGGCTGAGGCAGTTGATATTTAGATTACAGTGAATTGTCACATCAAAATATTCATCAGGTCTGTTGATTATGTTTCAAATGTAACTGAGGCAAAAGGTTTTCAGATACATTCTAGGAATGAATTGCTCATGAGTAAAAGACCCCGTTCCATAAGCAGTCACCAAACCCTGACACTGTTACTTATGCTATGTTGTACTTGCAGACAGGAACCTGTAGGACTGTGAAAGGCAGCCTGGTTCCTGGTTGAGCTAAGGCTAGAAACTCCAGTGACCCTAAAGGGGCATTAAACATTTTGCCTGATTCCTAAGCACCAGGCTTATGTCACTGACTTCAGCCCTCCATAGATTTGTGACCTTCAGTCATGCAAGAGCACCGCTCCAAGCCCTTCTACAGTTAGAGGACTTGACCTGTGGACATGTAGCCTCAAGACAGATCTCCATTTTAATGGGGTATCTAAAAGCCTAAAGATATAGCCAATAACTTCTTTGTCCCAGACACTACTCCCTGCAAAAGATATTTAATCTCAGGCCTGCTCTGAGAAGTGTGGTACAGTTTTACTTATCTAATTTCCACCATGACAATAAATGCCTTGAAACAATGGACTGCCTCTCTTCATCAGGATCTGCCATGGGGAGCGATGGAGACCTTTGCCTATAGAGAAGCCTTCTAATCTCCTATAGAAGGCTTGTGTGTGCTCCCAGCCACAGCCACCACCAAGCTCAAGCCAAGCTGCCTGCTGACAACCTAAGGACACTCCCTGTGGGACCAGCTGGAACATCCTTCTTTTTCCCATCCCATGGGTCCCCCACTCTATTCTCAGCTCTTCTTTGGCATCCAGTGGTGCCTCAATGTCTGAGAGCCTGAGAACCATACAGCTCTGGCCTCCTTGCAGGCCTGGGAACCCCCGAGCCAGCTCCAACTGTCCGCAGGGCCTCAGACTGTGTTTTCTCACCCCTGGTGTCCCGTGGCTTCCCCAAAGCCCAACACCTGCCCAGCAACAGCATGTGGGTAAGAGCTGTTGACTTCCCACCTGCTGCCTTCCTGTGTGGCCAGAGCCCTGTGGCAAAGCAGCCACAGGACCCACAACCCTTCAACCCTACAGGAACCCTAAACATGGCTGTCCTCTGAGAGGCTCCACAAGCACCTGATGGAGAAAAATGTAGGTACGTACCACCAAGCATTGGATTGTAGGAAGAGTAAAGAAGAGTAGTGGAAGGATTGAAGGAACTGAAGAGGACAGCAATTCCATAGGAAGACCAACAGTGTTAACTAACCTAGACCCCTGGAAGTTCCTAGAGAGTAAACCACCAATTAAATAGCATATACAGACTAATCCATGCTGGAAGTCAAACCCATGAAATTAGTTGTTGTTCTGGAAAACCTAGTCAGTTAAAGTTCAAGGTTAAGAAAGGACATTCAAAGAGCATGTGGTATTTCCCAAAACTGGTTATGATAGTGGGATAGTCTTAGGGAAGAGGCTACGATAGTGGGATAGCCATAAGCAATGATCCTTGCCTTAACTGCCTGATTTGCTATGCCTTTATAACCTGCCATCTGAAATTGGAATTTGAGAGCTTGATCAAAACCCTCGACTTGCTCTCCTTCTTCATGTCTCTTGTCCCTTCATTTTTTTGTCCCTCTCCCTAGATCCTTGTTGAATTCCCTCCCATGTTATGGAAATTGGTGCCCAACATACGGCATTTGGGTCAGGGTCTGATTGAATGATTGAATGTTGCTCTTCCATAGACATCCTTCAAGCATAGGATTTCTGCTTCCCTATGAACATGAGAGAAAATCCAAATTGTGATCACCACAGAGTCAGGTACCTGTGAGACTGATCCATTTAAGATAAGATAGAGCAACACAGTCATGGGGCAAGCATTAAGTAAGAATGATTTATTCTTAAAGGGTACCAAGGAATCTTTCAAGACATGAGGAACTTGGGTTAAGAAAAAAATCTTAAAAAGTTATTTGAAGTGAGGTAAGCCAATCACAAAAGAACACACATGGTATTCACTCACTGATTATTGGATATTAGCCCAGAACCTTGAAATGCCCAAGATGCAACTCAGAGGCCACATGAAGCCCATAAAGAAGGAAGACCAAGTGGGGGTGATTCGGTCCTTCTTAGAAGGAGCAACAAAATACTCAAGGGAGCAAATATGGAGACAAAGTGAGGGACAGAAACTGAAGGAGGGGCCATCTCAAGACCACTCCACCTGAGTATCTATCCCATGTGCAATCACCAAAGGTAGATGCTGATGTGGAAGTCAGGAAGTGCATGCTGATAAGAGCCTGATATGGATATCTCCTCAGAGGTCTTCAAGAGTCTGACATACTCAGAGGCAGATGCTCACAACTAGCCATTGAACTGATCATGGGGTTCTCAATAGAGGAGTTAGAGTGAAGACTGAAGGAGAGCTGAAAGGATTTGCAGCACCATGAGGAGAGCAACAATACCAACCAACCACAGCTCCCAGGGTCTAAACCACCAGCCTGGGAGCACTTAGGGAGGGATTCAGCGCTTCAGCTGAATATGTAAGAGTGGAGGGCCCTGCTGGGCATAGGTGGAAGAAGAGAACCTTGACCACATGAAGGCTGGATGCCCCAGGGGGTGGGAATTTTGAGGGTGGGGAGGTGGGAGTGGGGGGGGTAGATAGAGGTTACATCCACAGAGAAGAAGGAGGAGGGGTGAGGGGATTGGGGGTTCCTGGGTGGGTGGGGGATCGGGAAAGGGGACAACATAGGAAATATAAATAAAACATCCAATAAAAATTTTAAAAAAATATATTTAGATTATACTTATAGTCTACTCACTAACCTATAATGTTATAGATATTTTTTAGAGCATGTGAAAATTAAAACTTTTATATTTCATGCAATTAATAAATATTAGGATGCATGTGTCCCAATCAATATTCAAATGTGATTTAATTTTTTCCTTGATAGCCGATATGTAACCTAACAAAATCTGCTAAGTGTATAATGCACCTGTACCTGATTCATCTTATATTTCCTTCATTTATAGGAACTCTTCAAATCACAAAAACAAAATATAACACCAAATTAAACAAATAAAAACCTGTGGAGTCCAAAAAAATGTTATTTGATTTCATTGGTGATGTTTGTCCATGGTTCCCTCAAGAGAGGACTATTGATGAGAAAAGGCTGGCTATAGTTGGAAATTGCTTAAAAGATTTTTATGGCACCTTTGGTCCTGAGAGAGTCCCTGTTCAGGCCTTTTCTTATTGGAACCTGGTGAATGATATACTTAAAGTCTATAAACAATGGCCAGACATTCAGAATATGGTAAAAGAGAGAGAAAATGTCCTACTATGACCAACCACCTTCTGTTTGTGAATCTGTTTCTGTTATCATGCCTGATGCAAAGGCCTCTACCATGTCCCTTAAGGCTGCTGTGGTCTAGATGGCACCCACAAAAATTCCTCCTGTTAAAATTTATCCCTCCATTGCAATGTTAACATCCTTGGTCAACAATGAGCCTGATGATGGTCTCTCTCCCAAAGAAACATCGTCTCTAAAGAGTAGGTGATCAAGTATCATAATCTTATTTGGTCTCCCCCATGTTCCTTTTTGTCAGGTCCACCTCCTTATTCCACTCCCCCCCCCCAACTTTGTGCCCCAGTCCTTAATTTGGCTGATATTACTGATTATACTACCAACGTTAAAGCCCAACTTACACAAAAAAATAATGATCCTTTAACCTTGTTCCTACCCTTTACCCCACTCCATCTCTACCTTCGGATGATGCCTTTAAAGCTGATACTCAACATTTTATTTTTGAGGTCATTAATAGGACCTTTTTAGTGCTAAATCATTCCCACCCTGAACTCACCAAATCCTGTTGGTTATGTTATCATTCTAGTCCACCCTTTTATGAGAGAATTGCTGTGAGTTCTGAAGGCACTGAGATCCAAGTTTCCTCCTTATTTAGGTGGAATCAAAAGCAAGATGCAGAGCTAACACACTGAGCACAGTCTCAGGCCGAGGACTATGTGTTTGTACTAAGGTCCCTTCCACCAGTGTTTATCTTTGCAATAAGATAATTCCCTATGCCTCCTCTTCCTCTGCCTACCTTCTTCCCACAAATGATACTTGGTGGGCTGGCAGCAATGGTCTTACCCCTTGCATTCATATTCCAAATTTAGTGAATAACAACACAGCATTTTGCATACTTGTATAGTTAATTCCTAGCTTAACCTATTATACTGAAGAAGATTTTGCTTAGGCATGGGACCCTGTTGCTGATCACGCCTTGCCTAGGAAAAAGCATGAGGTCATAACAGCCATTACCTTATCTGTCCTCCTTGGCCTCAGTGCTGCTGGGGCTAGCATAACTTTTCTAGTTCTTTCAAATAGGTTCACTCAGGCCTTCAAAGGTCATTGACAATGACATCGAACATCTAGAGATTGGCATCACTAATCTGAAAAAATCCCCCATTTCACTGTCTGAAGTGGTTCTCCAAAATTGCAGAGGGCTCGATCTGCTTTTCCTTCAGCAAGGGGACTCTGTGCCACACTCAATGAGGAATGCTCTTTTTATACTGACCACACCAGGTTAGTTAGAGATAGTATGGCCAAGATAAGAGAGAGGTTAGAATGATGAAAGGAACAATGAGAACAAGAAGGGTGGTTTTAAAACCTGTTCTCTGCCTCTTCTTGGCTTATCATCCTTCTCCCTTCCATCCTGGGCCCTGTGTTCATCTCCTTCTCCTTTTGGCTTTTGGCCTTTGGGCCATTACCAGGTTCACTGACTTCATTAAACAACAAATTGAGTCCATGGCATCTAAACCACTACAAGTACATTATCATAGAATTGATCTGGCTGATAGAGGACTGGGTGAGCCTTGCAATGATATATCTCCTTTAGGAGCTGGATAAAACTCAGATTTATGCTCACCTGTCTTACAATGGATACCTACAAGAGGTGCATGATGATGTACCACAGGTGGAGGACCAAAATTGTCCACTTCTGAGTCCCTTGTGAAACAAACCTGACTGCACAGAGGTTGGTGTTGGTTCCTCTCTTGATAATGTCATGCTGAGAATATCTGCAGACACTAACAAGACTAAAGTACCTCTCCTCCCTAAAAGACAACAGTAAAAAATACTTGGAGGATCAGATCAATACTTCCCCCCTCTGGTTAATGCTCATTCTTCTTCATAATGCCATCATTCCTAGCTACTCACTGGCCTCATAAAAATTGTTAAAAGGGAGGAGATGCTGGGAGCAAAACCCAGGAAATTACCTGCTGTTCTGGAAAATCTAGTCAGTTAAAGTACAAGGTTAAGAAAGAACAATCCAGGTCTTGGGTCCCAGGAACTTAAAGAACATCTGGTATTTCCTGAAAGCCCCTTAAGATAATGGGATGGTCTTAAGTAATGAGGATATGATAGTGAGATAGCCTTAAGCAATGATCCTTGCCTAAACTTCCTGTTTTGCTATGCCTTTATAACCTGCCACCTGAAATTAAAATTTGAGAGCTTGATCAAAACCCTCAATTTGCTCATTTTCTTCATGTCTCTTGTCCCTTCATCTTTCTCCCCCCTCTCTAGGTCCTTGTTGAATTCTCCATGGATCATGGCACATCCAATGCTTCTGGCAAATATACAGCAGAGGACTACAATGTCTATTCTCAGTTGGAGATGATGTATTTAATCCTATAGAGACTAGATACCCCAGGGAGGAAGAGGATTGAGGGGCACCCTCAAAGAAATAAAGGGAAGAAGGAATGAGAAAAAATTCTGCCAAGGGGAATGATAGGCAAAATTTGTTCATGAATAAATAATGATAATAATGATATTAGTAATAATAATTATGATAATATTAGCAATGATAATAATCAACATTGCTACTCTGTTTTTTTATCACTTGATGCCTGGACAATAGAATTCCACGTTCACTCAATACTAAAATAAGTATCAATGCTCAGATAACTGTTTTTGGAACACCTGCAAAGCTTTTCCTGTGGAACTTAGTCCCATGAAGAAAAGTGGAAGTCCATAGTGAGGACCCCAAGTACATTCTATCATTACTACAAATGTGGAGAGTGGGTACAAATGAAGCTGCACACAGCACAGGTATCTGCTAGGAGAATAGTTTTTTAACCTGGGGTATCCGTGGTCTGGCTCACAGAATAAAAGTCAATGTGGATAGTATCAACATGTTTAGTTCTCTTATTCCCTGTGTTATTCTACATTTATAGATATTTTCTCTTAATAAAACACCAGTTATTAAGAGAACTTCTGTATCAAATGCCAATACCAATAAAAACACAACTCCAAAGAGCTACCTGATTTGGTGGATGATGTAATGTGTCCTTTTCCAGACACTTTTAGCAAAAAATAAAATGTGTATAACAGCAATAAAATAAAGATGGGAAGAAGTATACATAATTTTTACAACTTTGCAAATATTACTATAATATGAAAAGAACCAAAAGTTCTCTAATTCACAATGGAAATTGCTTTTTCCTCAATTTCTGGTGGGGACAAGAATTGCAACTTTACAGGTTTTTATCTTCACATATTGATTACAATACTCTTATGGCCAGTCCTGAAAACATACAGAAAAAAATAACATTATCAAAACTATACAGATTATATTTAGGAATAAATGTATATAAATGTATATAAATGTATATATATATGTATATATATACACATATATATATGCGTGGTGTAACAACAATTAATAAAAGGGTCATGGATTTTATAAAAGAACAATAAGGAGCATATGGGAGGGTTTGGAAAGAGAAAGGGAAAGGAGGAATATATTATAATCTCAAAATAATAATTCTGTAATTATAACCTCAAAATGAAAAGACATTTTTAAGAGTTTGAGTTACCTTTCTTTGCAAGGCCTAGAAGAGCATAAAGCATACTTACATTGGTTAAGGATTGGGTGATGTTCTTTACATCTAGCTGAAAGAAATTGCCAATAATTGGAAGAGGCGTAGGGCCAGGAGGAAGCTTCCCTCTCCCAGAACTCTGTCTCCAGAGTGAGAGGAGAATGAGACAGGAGAGGCTGAGCACCAGGAATGTGAACAGATCCATTGAGCTCCTCCTTACTGACACAGCTGTGATCAGGCAGGACAGAGCTTTTATAGTGTGGCTGCAGAATCAATATCACATCATAATCAACTAATCAGCTAGCTGCTGCTCTTTAATCAGTCTTTTGCATGGACTTTATCCTAGTGATTATGACATATACTAGCTGTTTTGCATGCTTAAACATCTCATGATGTAGCTCAAACTATCTACTAATCTGCTTTATCTTCCCAAGTTTAGAAGTCTATGCATGAGCAACCATGCCCAGGTTTAACTGAATATTTAACTATATATTCAAAATATTTGTTACTGTAAACATTTACACAGGCATTCTCAATAAGTGTATCTTTATAAATATTTCACAGACTCTGACAAATACAACTAAGTAAACAAAATGTGTCTAGTGTTACACAGACATCTTGAATAAAAGACGATGTATTCTTCTCTCCTTGACCACTATACAAGACAAGTCATGGAAAATAAAGACTGTTGCTATTTGTCCTTAGGGTGAAAAGACAATAAGAAGAACTGTTAGTTCATAGAAAGAAAAACTTGAATTAAATGATATATTCTTATGGGCATAATTATTCACTGTGTGTGGGTTTTTTAATAATTTTTTAATTAAAATAGATTCTTGTCTAATAACATACATCCATGCCATTCACACCTCCACTTCTCCTTGTTCCTCCCACCTCTCCTTTCACAAGATTTACTCCCCCTCTGTTTTCTGTTCAGAAAAGTATAGGCCTCCAAGAGATGACAGTCAAACTGGACAAATCAAGATACAGTAATTCAAAACAATAGCCCTCATATTGAGGCTGGATAAAACAACACAGTAGGAAGGAAAAGAATTTCAAGAGCAGGGATAAGACCCATTCCCACAGTTAAGAGTTCCACAAAAATACCAAAATAACAGCTATATGACTAATTAATAAAAGGATTGGGACTGTCCCCTTCATATCACTCTAGAACTTAATATAGCTCAGTATAACTGACCACAGAGACTCAGATTACTGAGCAGAAAGTACTTGAAGAACTATGAGTCTTTGACTGCATTGCCCCCCCCAGAAAAGATGTATTGTATTTTTTATTCTTGTCTAAAATAGTGTTATTATTGCTGTGATGAAATATCATAAAAGAAGCAAATTGAGAAGGAATGACTTTAATTGGTTTACAATTCCACAACATGGTTCTTCATTGAGAGAAGTCAAAATAAGAACTCAAGCAGGGCAAAGTTCAGGAAGCAAGATTTGATGCAGAGTTCATGAAGGGGTACCACTTACTGGTTTGTTTCCCATGGCTTGCTGATCCTTCTTTCTCCTAAAACCCAGGATCACAATCCCATGATGGCCCCACCCATCATGAGCTGAGCACTCTTCTATCAATCACTAATTAAGAATATGCCAACAGGCAGATAATAGAGAGACATTTTCTCAATTGAAGTTCCCTCTTTCCAAATGAATATACCTTGTGTCAAGTTGACATAAACTTCATCATCATAATTCTGTAATTGATAGGAATAAAAAATTACTATATAATTGAATAAAGAAGGTTTAAGAAAGAGCAGTTTCTGTGGCTTTAATAAATCATAGGTGCTTGGGGATGTTATAAATCACAGTATAAAATGACCAGACTGCTGAGAATAAAATATGAGGACAAAAACTTCATAAAAATTTAAATATTAATCAAATAGTATCTGTTATTCTAATTATAATGGCAAAACACAACCAAAGGTTTGATGTTTAGAGATGGCCTCATAGGGGATCTAAATTGACTAAGCAGATACAGCTAAGCTCTCTTAAAACACAAAACTGTCTTTTAAGACTATATTATATAGTGGATATTCTTAAAATGCTCACATCAGTATTTCTTCTGATTCTCTGTCTTTTTTATCAAAGCCAAAACTATTCGACTGGGGATTAAAAACTGAGCCCTTAAGATTCTACCCTTTGGCTAGGATGACAGAAACTATAGGTAGTAGAGACAGGGTTTGAGTCTTTATCTTTCAATGTTTTCCTTAATATAGACATTTAGTTCTATTGCATTCACCAACCTTTACTGACAATATACTCTGAATGAATATCAACCTTATTTTAACCTATCCAAAACAAACATGAGTATAGTTAATAATTACATCTCCTTTTTTTTAACATAGAGGTCAGGAAAGTATGATCTTAATGGTATTCCAAATCTAGTTAATAATTAGACCATCATTTTCTAACATGGAGGTCAGAAAAGTTCTATTTTGATGATCTTTTGACCTTTGATGACCCAAAGTCATTTTGCCCTGTTACCTTGTGTAAGGTAAGCAGAATTTGTTGCCTGACTCATGTTGACCTAAAATCCCAAAGAAACAAAGTTCCATTTATTAGACATAGGGTATACTAAAAAGCATAAGAATTTTTATTGAAATTTACATTGGAAATTGATGAATTCTTAAATGGGTGAGATTCTAATGACTTCAATGAGCATGGTACTAGCTGAGGACAGAGCCTATGGAGTAATTAGAGATGTATGTCATAACCTGTTGTATTTCTCACCATAATTACTGTGGGTGGATAGTAAAATATGGAGCTACATGTCACTCTAAGAAGTATCAGTACATAGGCAGCATGACCCTGGTCCTTGACCTTTACTGAACAGGTGTCAGAACTGGTCTGAGCTTATGATTCAGGGTGGGGTACAACATACAGCATTGGTTTTCCAAAGGCTGCCCACATTATCCTTCCTCTAACATTAGGAAGCACAATAGAGAGTAACTGTCTTTATAGGAAAGAATACGGGAAGCAGGTAATAAGATGTAACTTAAAAGATTACTTTTCTAGGTTACCTATCTAGGAAGACTGCTCAAACATAGGTTAAAGTAATAGAAAGTTTGTTAGCCAGCTATTAATATTGTTTGGTCTGGATCCCAGTGTATCCCCAAGCCTATCTCATGATGAATGTTTAAGCACAAAAACCATATTCTATATTGGCATACTTCAGTTAGCAAGGATGGTTAGCTAGAAGCAGAATGACAGAATGAATAAAGCAAGGTTAATGCATTTATAGAGTTTCTTAGAACTGGACCTTGATAACTAGGGTCTTATCTGGATTTTGGTTTTTTAGTTTCTGTTTTGTTTTGTTTTGTTTTTTTGTTTTGTTTTGTTTTGTTTTCATTTTGGCAGGTAGTATTGTCTATGCTCAGAGTTTTATGTCCTAAATGATACTTCCATCATGAAGTCAGTTGTACTAAGCTGTGAGGGCCTACATTGAACATACAGATTAATTCTATTCAAACACAAATATAAAGGGGCTTCATACCAGATTCTCCCATATTCCCCTTGCTCAACTCCAAATCATAATAAAAATTTGCTTGTCTTCTGGATTCATTATTACCATCCCAACTTTACAAACAATGAACACCAAATACTGAGACCTTAAATCGAATACCTTATGGTAAACTGAGTCACCCATGTTTCTAAATTTCTAGACAAAAGTATATTTTTTTCAAAATAGACACATACTCATATTTTATATGAACTATAGCTAAAACAAGAGAAAATTAAAAATGGTTAATTTACTATATGTGCTCTACCTTTACCATCATAGGCATTCCTCAACTGATAAAAACTGATAATGGCTCTGCCTTCACTAGCTCTCTATTCAAAACTTTCTACACATATTAGAAAATTGCCCAACATACAGGGATTCCTCACAACTCTAAGGGTCAAGGTGTAGTAAAAAAAAATATATCAAACCCAAAATCCAAACTTCTGAAACAAAAGACAACCATCTACCCCAATGTACAATTAATAATGGCTCTAACTACACTAAACATATTTGACATCAACAAAAACTCCTAACACTCTCCAATCACCCTACATTGACACACACCAAAATTAACTCCTCCTAACCTAGTACAAGGGTCTGATCCTTAGAAGGAAATTTGGAAGGGATCAGACCATTTCCTTACAACTGGGAGTGGTTTGCTTATGTTTTCTCACAGGACCAGGCTGAGACTAATTGGGTTCCTGCAAGAAATGTCTGACACCACCCTACCAACCAAGAAAATGTCTTCTCACTAGAAAATCAAGGACAGAGGAAGAGGAGGAGGCTGAGGAAACACCAAACCCAGAGGAACAACAAGATCTCCAGGAAAGACATCCATGAACTGGTGACTGCTGCCCAGGCCATGTTTCCTCCACAAAATCACATCTCCTATAGTTGCTTGACTGTTTTTGTCACTCTTCATGCTAACTCAGCTACTGTCCAGCCTCCTCCTAATCTTCCCAACACCTACAACTAGAAGTTCTTTGCTAGGGAAAACTACAATGGATACAACATATTCATAGAAATGCAACTCTCAGTGGTATATGGATGTCCAGGTGTCTGAGAACCCCATGGCCCTGGTCTCATTGCAGGCTTAGAACACCCTAATAACCTCCAGCATTTCCACCTCTCAGACTGAGCTTTACCACCACTAGGGCAGTGTCTCCAACCTTCGTTGAAGCCCAGCAACCACCCAGCAGTGGCCCTGTGGGATAAATGCAATCAAACTCCCTGCATTTTGCCTCCCGAGCCCAACATAGACAGACCCACACTAGCCCTTTTCTCCTCCTTCCTTCCTGAAATACAGGTGATTGTCTTCATGAGGTCTCTACATATGAAGGTTATAGACATTGAAGCCATAAAATTTAATTCACCAGCCAAGGCAGCACTATGCTCACCAAGATTAAAACTCATTTTCAGCTTTCCATCAGTGACCCATGGGATGAACCTTTGTGAACCAGAGTCATGGGTAAATTCTACCCTAATGGCTGGGTCAAATATTTTGTATCTTGTCTCCCATGAGCTTTTTATTGCCTCTACATCAGTCTTTACCCATGTTAATATTCTTGAACAAGAAAATCAACCTCAGAAAAAACTCCATACAACTGTTTCTAGCTACAATATATCCTATATACAGCGGACCTCCTTCCTTTAACCACCATCCCAAATCCTCTCAATGTTTTTTCTGTGCTTCTCTCTCCCAAATACTATTATCAGCTGTTCCCATCAACATTTTTCTTCATGAACTCCATGGGCCCTTATCCTCAAGGAAAGCACAAGACATTCTTCCCTTTGACCCACCCCAACCCTCCATTTTTGACTTGTAGGATCCTCCACAAAATTCCATCTTACATATGCCCATGACATCATGATCACCAAATCAATATGTGTTAACCCTCCGACTCTCCTCTGGTGCAGAGACACTATAGGTTACTATATTAATCTTGTCACTCAAGAAGCAAAGACAGGATTGCTGTGAAATCCAGGCCAGCTTGGTCTACTGAGCTTGTTCCACAAAGCCAGGGCCACACAGAGATACCCTGTCTCAACCTGACTCCACCTTTAAAAATTGAAAGCATATGTCACATCATTTCTATATTTTGGCTACTACATGTAATGATGCTATAGACATAGGAGATCATTTTAAGAGTGGTCATTTTACTTCGTTCAAAAATCTACTCAGAATTTCCAATTTTGTTCATTGCTTCCAACAATGGCTACAAGGCTCTATTGTCTTTCTACAATGGATAAAAAAGTTTTTTTTTACTCCACATTCCTTCACAAACCTTTTGACAATAGTTATTCCAGCAGATATAAAGTGACATCTTATAGTCATTTTGATTTACATTTCCCTGATAAACAGTAGAGTTTAACTAACTTTCAGCTAACCTGTTATTCATGTTCCTATTTTAGAGGAATGTCTTTATAGAGTAGCCTTTCATTTTGTGAGCTGAGTGTGTTTCTAGGCATCAAACCTTGAGCCTTATATGTGCTAGACAAACACTTTACCTTCTTTTCAATTTTTTGTTTTTAATTTTTGGGACAGAGTCTCCCTAAGGTGGTCATACAAGAGCTTGGAATCTTCCTGCTTTGACCACTCAAGTAGCTACATTAAATACATTGAACCCAAGGCCCACTTTTTTTGCCCATTTTTAGTTGGAAAACAAATATAAATAATATAAACATAAAAATATGTGTGTGTTTATGATTACTGAGTTTTGTAAATCTTTATAAATCTTAGATATTAATGCTTTTCAGGATTGTGACAATCAGTCATGTAGGGGCAGTGCCCCAATATCCTCAACATGCAGATAAGGCATCTCTAATATCTCAGACCAAGCCAATAGATAGCTTCAGCTGTCAGACATGAACCCACCACAAAATGTATATAAGTTCCTATCCAGAAGGAACAAGTGTTTGAGAATTACTCCATCAAGGATCTCTCTGAGAGCTTACGTCATACAAGAACTGTAACACTTCATGGGGAGGAGATTTCTCTCTCAGAGCTTTGTCACTAGATGCTGCCCTCCCACACCACAGTCATTTCCCACCTGGTAGCCCCAATCTAGCCACTGCAACAAATCTGCTAGCCTAGCCCCCTGCTAGTCTCTTACCACTTTGTGCCAACCAGAGCAGCAGCAGCAGCTACTATTCCTCTCTCTGCTCGTGCTAGCCCACAAGCAGCATATCGCCTGTGAAAGAGAGTGGTTGCCTTGATCTGGTTCCCCATCCCCCCTCATAGAGTGTGACTCCTTGTCCACTCCAGCTGCCCCCTCACAGGTCTCCATGAATAGTTTCTAGCATACAGATGAGCATACCTAGTTAATTTCTCCATGTTCTATAGCTCAAGCAGGTGATATCTTTAGGTCTTCAGTGTTAGTCATACCACATAGTATTCTGTTTTCCCATCCCCCAGAAGCAGTAATCTTTTACTTGGCTCATATTGCTCTATCTCTTCTACTCTCAATCACCAAAGGTGGACAGAACAAAATATTTCAAGACAAATCAAAATTCAAATGATATCTATCCACAAATCTACGCCCACAGAAAATACTAGAAGAAAAATTCCAACCCAAAAAGGATAACTACATCCATAAAACACAGGAAATAAGTAATTCCATACCATCAAAAAAGTACAAAGACATACACACACACACACACATACACACACACTAACATTACCAAATAACAGGAAATAACAGTCACTGGTCATTTAACTATCTCAATCTTTAATAAAACTACAAAGTCTGACAGAATACATATGAAAACAAGACCCATCACTTTACTATATACAAGAAACACACCTCAGAAATAAAGATAGACAATACCTAAGAGTAAAGAGCTGGAAAAACATCTTTTCCAAGCAAACAAACCAAAGAGGAAAGCTGGATTAGCGATTGTAATAAGCAATAAAAAAGATGTTCAACAAAAATTAATCAAAGAGACATGGAAAACACTTCAAACTCATCAAAGGAAAAATCTGCCAAGGTCATATCTCAATTCTGAACACCTATGCCACATACACACAGGGAAACAACATTTCTATTTTAAAAAATTGCTAAAGCTTAAATTCCACATCAAATCCCACACATTGATAGTGTAAGACTTCAACACCCCACTCTTACCAATTGGCAGCTCATCCAGAAATAAAATAAACAGAGAAATATTGAAATTAACAGAAATTATTAATCCAATGGACCTAACAGGTATCTATAGAATATTTCACCCAAACACAAAGGAATATACCTTCTTCTCAGCACCTTATGGATCCTTCTCCAAAATTGACCAGATAGTTGATCACAAAGCAAGCCACAATAAATAAAAGAAAAGTAAAATAAAGTCTTGTATCTTATCAGAACACCATCGATAAAAGCTTCAACAACAACACAAACATCAGGAAGACTACACACTCATAGAAATTGAACAACTCTCAACTTAATGATCATTGCTTCAGGAAAGAAAGAGAAATAAAAATTAACGAGTTTCTAGAACTCAATGAAAATGAAGGCACAGCATACTCAAATTTATGGAACAAAATAAAAGCAGTGCTAAGAGGAAAGTACGAAATACTAAGTGCTTCCACAAAGAAAATAGAATGTCCTCACCCCAGTAATTTAAAAGAATACCTGAAAGCTCTAGATAAAAAGAAGCAGGCAAACCAAGGAGGAGTAGAAAGCAGTAAATATTCAAAATCAAGCTAAAATCAATCAGATAGAAACAAAAAGAACAATACAAAGAATTAATGAAACCCAAGAGTGGGTTCTTTGAGAAAATCAACAAGATAGACAAATATTTAGCCAAACATACCAAAATACAGAGAGACAAAACACAAAGAAAATCATAGAAGGGACATAACAACAGACAGTGAAGAAATTCAAAGTATAGATAGGTCTTATTTCAAAAGCCTGTATTCAACAAAATTGGAAACTCTTAATTAAATGGATAGTTTTCTAGATATATACCACTTACTAAAATTAAATCAGTATCAGTTAAACTATTGAAAAAGCCCTATAAGCCCTGAGGAAATAGAAGCAGTTATTTAAAAAAATCTCCTAAACAAAAAACAACAACAAAAACAAAAACAAAAACAGTCAGGACCAAATAAGTTTAATGCAGAATTCTATCTGCCTTTCAAAGAACAGATAATATTAATATTCCTTAAACTATTCCACAAAATAGGAACAGGGCCAAAACAGCCACATTCATCCTTTATAGGATCAAAACCACACAAAGACTCAATGAAGAGAGATGACCTCAGAACAATTTTTATTTTGAACACTGATGCAAAAATACTCAAGAAAATATTTGCACACACAATCTAAGAACACAACAAAAGCATCACCCTTCAAGATCAAGTAAGCTTTATCCCAGGGATTTGGAGATGGTTTGATATAAGAAAATCTATCCAAGGAATATAGCATATAAACAAACTGTAAGAAAAAACTCACATGATCATCTCATTAGATGCTTTGACAAACTCTAACATTCCATTATGTTAAAAGTATTAAGGAGATCAGGGATACAAGGCATATACCTAAACATAATCTAAGCAATATACACCAATCCAGAAGCCAACATTGGGATAACTGAAGAACACTTTAAACAATTCCTCTAAAATCAGGGACAAGACAAGGCTACCCACTCTCTACCTATATATTCAATATAGTACTTGAATTTCTAACCAGAGCAATAAGACAGCTAAAGGAGATGAAGGAGATATAAATCAGAAAAGAATTCAAGGTATCATCATTTGTGGACGATATGATAGTGTACTCAAGCAACTCCAAAAATTCTACCAGAGAACTCCTACAACTGATGAAAAACTTCAAAGAGACTGGATGCAAATTTAACTCAAATAAACTAGTAGCTCTCCATTATACAAGTGATAAACTGGCCAAGAAAGAAATTAGAAAAAGAGCACACTTTATAATTGCCATGAACAATATAAAAATATCTTGGTCTAACTGTGACAACGCAAGTGAAAGATCTGTATGACAAGAACTTAGAGTCTGACAAAGAAAATTGAAGGCAATAGCAGAAGATGGAAAGATCTCCCATGCTCATGGATACAAAGGATTAACATAGTGAAAATGGCCATCTTACCAAAAGAAATCTACAGATTGAATGGAATCCCCATGAAAATACTAATACAACTTTTTAAAGACCTTGAAGGAGCAATGCTAAAATTCATATGGAAGAATAATAACCCCAGGGGAGCAAATATAATCCCAAACAATGAAAGAACTTCTGGGGGTATCAGCAACCCTGACCTCAAGCTTTACTATGCAGCAATAGTGAAAAAATGGTATTGATACAGAAACAGAAAAGTTGGTCAATAGAATCAAATCAAAGACCCACAAATAAATCCACATACCTATGAACACTTGATTTTTCATAAAGCCTACAATGGGAAAAACCAATCATCTTCAACAAATGGTGCTGATCTAACTGGCAGACTACATGCAGAAGAACGAAAATAGATCCATATTTATCACCCTGCCCAAAATTCAAGTCCAAGTGCATCATGGAATTCAAATTAAAGCCAGATACACTAAATCTTATAGAAGAAAAAGTGGGAAATATCCTTGAACAAATTGGTACAGGAGACAATTTCAGAAAACAACAGCAGTGAATCAGGTTCTAAGATTAACAATTGATAAATGGGACCTCATGAAACTTCAAAGGTTCTGGAACTCAACAGACATTGTCAATAAGGCAAAATGGCAGCCAATAGATTGGGAAAGGATCTTAACAAACCCTACATCTGACAGAAGGCTGATATCCAAAAGTTATAAATAACTCAAGAGGTTAGAAACCAACAACCCAAATAACCCAATTTAAAAATGGGACACAGAGCTAAACAGAGAAATCTCAATTGTCTGAGCAATTAAATAAACGTCCAAAGTCCTTAGTCATCACAGAAATGCAAATGAAAACAATTCTGAGATTCCATCTTACATTAGTCAGAAAGGCTTAGATAAAAAACTCAAGTGATAGCACATACTGGTGAGTTTGTGGAACACTGCTCCATTGCTGGTGGGAGTACAAACTTGTACAACCACTTTGGAAATCAATCTGATGCTTTCTCAGAAAACTTGGAATAGTTTTACTTCAAGACCAAAATATATCACTCCTGGGCACATGTCCAAAAGATTATCTGTCTTACTACAAAGACAGTTGCTTAACTATGTAATAGAAGCTTTATTTATAATGCCCAGAAACTAAAAACAATCTAGATGTCCCTCAACTGAAGAATGTATAAAAAACATGTGGTATGTCTACACAACAGAATACTTTCATGTATAAAAAACAAAGATACCATGAATTTTACAAATGGATTGATCTTGAGAATATCATCCTGAGTGAGGTAACTCAGTCCCCAAAGGACTTGACTTATAAGTGTGTATTAGCCACAAAGTACAAGGTACCCATGCTATACTCCATAAACCCAAGGAGGCTGTACTGGAAGAAGAGCACAATCAAGGATGCTTGATTCTCACTTGGAAGTGAGAAAGGAATTGTGGAAAGCAGATGGGGGCAAGGAATTGAAAGGGAGAAGGGATCAGGAAATGTGGTGGGATAGTCAAGGATGGGTGTGAGGAGGTACAGGATGGATGGATGGTTGGCCATGAGAATGAATGGAAAGCTGCAACTAACAGGAAACAGTGAAGTAAGGGGTATCTCCAGGAAGAGATGGAGATCTGGGGTAGGGGAGACACCCCAGAATCAGTAGGAGTGTCCTTAGCTGTGACTCACAGCTTTGGGGATATGGAGCTGGGAAGGCAGGAAACTAGGTTGAAAATAGGAACACCAACCAACCCAAAATATTTTGACCCAAAAATTTTCCTATATCTAAGAAATGCAGGGATTGGGAATTGAACAGTGCCTGAGGGAATGATAAACAATAACCAGCCCAACTTGAGAAACATCCCATGAACAAGCACCAAACCCTGACAATGTTACTAATACTCTATTACACCTTGGGGGCTGTAATCCTTCCTCCTCTTCTTCTGTAAGAGTTCCCAAGCTCCATACACTGTTCGGCTGTGGGTGTCTGCATCTGACTGAGTCAGTTGGTGGTTGGAGCATCTCTGTAGACAGCCATGCTAAACTCCTGTCTACAGGTGTAACCAGCCTTCTCTTGTCCCTGATTTTAGCGGGATTGCTTCATGTACCTTCCCACTTAAAATTTGTTATTGGCTGTTTGTTTGCTGTAAATTGCTTTTATTATGTTTAGATTCAGGCTTTCAATTCCTGATCTCTACAATATTTTAACTTGAAGTGGTAGTTTATTTTTTCAAATATTTTTTCAGCATCTAATGAGATGATCATGTGATTTCTTTTCTTCCAGTTGCTTTTATATAGTGGATTATGTTGGGGATATTCTATTGAATCAATCTTGCTTCCCTGGAACGAAGTCTACTTGATCCTGTTGAATGAGCATTTTAATGCGTGCTTGGATTCTGTTTGTGAGAATTTTATTGAGCATTTTTGCTTTGATAGTCATGATTGAAATTTATCTGAAGTTCCCATTCTTCATTGGTTCTTTGGCTGGATTAGTTGTTAAAGAAGTTGTGGCTTTATAGAATGAATTAGGTAGTATTCCTTCTGTTTCTATTTTGTGGAGTAATGTGAAAAGTGTTGGTATTATCTCTTCTTTGAAAGTTGTATAGAATTCTATGCTGAAGCTATCTGGCCCTGGGCTGGTTTTGGTTGTGAGGTTTTTAATGACTTCTACTATTTCCTAAGAAGATATGGGACTGTTTAGTTTACTTGCTCTTGGTTTAACTTTTGTACACGGTATCTGTCTAGAACATCATCCATTTCATCTAGATTTTAAAGTTTTATTGAGCATTTGCTTTTGTAATAGGATCTGATGATATTTTGAATTTCCTCAATTTCTGTTGTTATGCCTCCCTTTTCACCTTGATTTTGTTAATTTGGATACTATCTCTGTGCCCTTCTAGATAAGGGTTAGGTTTATATAAGTTTTTATCTATCTTGATTTTTTCAAAGAACCAGCTTTTGGTTTTGTTGTTTCTTTGTATTGTTCTCTTTATTTCTATTTTGTTGATTTTGGCCCTGAGTTTGATTCTTAACTGCTGTGTACTCTAGCGTGTGTTTGCTGCCTTTAGTTCTTGGGATTTCAGGTGTACTGTAAATTGCTGGTATAGGATCTCTGCAATTTTTTCAAGAGGTCAGTTAGTGCTATGAATTTTCCCCTTACCAGTGATTATATTGTGTCCCAGATAATTGGGTATGTTGTGTTGTCAATTTCATTGAATTCCAGGAAGTCTTTAATTTCTTTCTTTCTTTCATCCATAACCAAGTTATCATTGACTAGATAGTTGCTCAGTTTCCAAGAGCATGTGGGTTTTCTGCTGTTTTTGTTTTTGTTTTTACAGAAGTCTAGCCTTAGTTCATGGTGATCTGATAGGGTACATGGGATTATTTCAATCTTCTTGTATTGGTTGATGCTTGTTTTGTTACCAATTATATGGTCAGTTTTGGAGAAGGTACCAGGATATGATGAGAAGAAGGTATATTCCTTTTTTTAGAGTGAAATGTTATATATATATATATCTGCTAAGACCATTTTGTTCATACTTCCAATGGCTCAGGCTCTAAGATAAAGAAATGATGAATGGGACCTTATGAAACTTAAAATCTGCATGGCAAAGAATATACTGAAAAGGATAAATCAACAACATACAAATTGAAAAACAATCTTCACTAATCCCACATCAGATATAGGGCTAATATCCAAAATAAATAAAGAACCCAAGAAGATAACCTCCAAAAAACCAAACAACCCAATCAAAAAAATGGGGTATAAAGCTAAACAAAAAATTCAAAGCATAAGGATCTTGAGTGGCTGAGAAGCACTTAATGTTCAAAGTTCTTAGTCATTAGAAAAATTCAAATCAAAATGACACTGAGATTACACCTTACACCAATCATAATGGTTAAAGGCAAAATCTCAGGTGATAGCAGATGCTGGGGAGGAGGTAGAGAAAGAGGAACACTTTTCCATTATTGGTGGGATTCCAAGCTCACACAACCACTCTGGAATTCATTCTGGCAGTTCATCAAAAAATTGGACATATTGCTATATTAGGACCCAGCTATACCGTTTCTGGGCATATACCCAAAAGATACTCCAACATATAACAAGGACACATGCTCCTCTATGTTCATAGCAGCCATATGTATAATAGCCAGAAGCTGGAAAGAACTGAGATGCCCTTCAACAGAAAAATTGATTAGAATGGATACAGAAAATGTGGTACATTTACACAATGAAGTACTACTCATCTATTAAAAATAATGAATTCATGAAATTCTTAGGCAAATGAATGGAACTGGAAAAATACCATCCTCAGTGAGGTAACCCAATCACAAAAGAACACACATGGTATATGCTCACTGATAAGTGGATATTAGGACAAAAGCTCTAAATATCCAAGATACAAAATACACAGACCACATGAAGCTCATGAAGATGAAAGACAAAAATGTGGGTACTTCAGTCCTTCTTAAAAGGAGTAACAAAATACTAATGGAGGCAAATATGGAGACAAAATGTGCAGCAGAAACTGAAGGAAGGACAATCCAGAGACTACACAACCTGGGGATCCATCCCATGTGCAATAACCAAAGGTAGATGCTGTGTGGATGCCAGGAAGCACATGCTGACAAGAGCCTAAAATAAATGTCTCTTTAGAGGCTCTGCCAGAGCCTGACATATAAGGAGGTAGATAGTCACAGGTAACCATTGAACTGAGCATGGGGTTCCCAATGGAGGAATTAGAGAAAAGGCTGAAGGAACTGAAGAGGTTTGTGGCCCCATGGGGAAAGCAACACTACCAACCAACCAGAACTCCCAGGGTCTAAACTGCCAGCCTGGGAATACACAGGGAGGTATTCATGGCTCCAGCTGCATATACAGGGGAGGATGCCCTTGTCAGGCACAGGTGGGAGAGGAGGTCCTTGGTCCCATGAAGGATGCATGCTCCAGTTTGGGGAATTTGAGGGCAGGGAGGTCAGAGTGGGTGGGTTGTTGGGGGCATACCCTCATAGATGCAGGAGGATGGAGAATGGGATAGGGAGTTTCTGGGGGAGGGGAAATAGGAAAAGAGGATAACAACTGAAAATGTAAATAAAATATCCAATAAATTAAAGTGGGAGGAATTTTCAGATTATTTATAATCATTTTGTTATCCAGAGGTTTTTCCTGGAATACTGTTTTGTAGAAGTTTAGAGGGACTTTAATCCAGCAACATAAAAACTCTGGCAAGGGACCATATCCAAAGATGATATGGCTGGAATGCAGACACCACACATCTGTCACTGCTTTGGTTGGAATATGGACACACTCATGGAGTAGGTTGTCCTAATGCTGCCTGTATTCTAATCCTATCACTGATTCCACATGACCTGGTTACCCCAGAGAAGAGAGAGTCCACACTTATACTTAAATGACACTATGTGACCTTAACTCCTACTTTTCCTGATTGATAAACAAAGATGCCAACAACCAATAGCTGGGCAGAAGAACTATAGGTAGGGTTAAAGATTCCAGGGCTTAGGGTAGGGGAAGAACCATGAGGGAGAGAAGACTAGAATGATGGAGAAGCCAGCATAGGTTAGAGAGTCATGAAAATGTGGCCTGAGGGTTGGACAATTGAATTGAAGAGCATCCCAGATGAAATATAGTAAGTAATTACTCAATGTTACCAATAAGAAAGTAAATTCTAATATCATAGAGGGTGGATATTTGCTCAGCTCTTCTGATGTTTAAGGCTTATTATAAATAATAAAAGTTGTATGTCTTTTATTTAGGAACTGAATGACCAAGGCTGGGTATAAACTTCAGATTGGGATTAAAATTTTCTACAACACATGCCTAGTATGCATCTTTATGGTAAAATTAGTTTCTGAAAGGAAAAAGCCATGTTTGAAAGTGACATCTAATTGATGGACAAACAAAATGATGCATCAGAGGAAGATTTCACAGAAAGAGTCAGAGATAGGATGTACCCAACTCTCATGATAATGAGACAGGAAAGAGAAGCTATACAAGAACAGTGCAAGAAGAGAGAGTCAGTCAGTTCTGTGTAGAGCAGTTGAGTGAGTTTAGAGGCAGTGCAGTGAGTACAGTGCAGTAGAGTTGAGTTTGTTCATGTCCATGAAGTTCAGTGCAGGTCAGAAGAGGCAATTGAAGCCAGAGAATAAAAAGAAGCCTAAAGATCAGAACACATTTCCAGAGTTAGTTTTAAGCCAAGTAGAGCCATTCAGAAAGAATGAATTGAGAGAAGTCAGATTGAGTCAATCAGCTTGTAGAGGACTTTGGGTCAGAATAGCTGTGTTGAACCAGCCAGCCAGACTTCATAAAAAATTAGGAAGGGTAATCTTTTTCAATAGTAAGCCTCCAAGAAGGTAATTACATCTGATAAATAAAAGTTACATTTACATAGAAAATAGCAAAAGGCAAGATACATGCTACATGAGTTGAATTTAACAACGAATTCTATTTAATCCCATATAAATGCATATGTATATGTAGTGTGTGTCAGAAGTAAATTATAAATGTGTCCTTGTATATGTGGTGATATATACTCATCTAAGGATTAATATCTTACATTAATGAGTAGTATCAACTGGAGATTTCAGGTTTAATTTCTATAAAATGGTAGTGAGGAATAAAAATAACTTCATTTGAGCCAGGTCCTCTCTCACACAAATCCATTTTCCTGCAAAAAAAAAAAAAATGTGATATATTTACACAATGGAGTATTACTCAGCTATTAAGAACAATGAATTCGAGAGTTTCCTGGGTAAATGGATGGAACCAGAAATTATCATCCTGAGTGAGGTAAGCCAATCACAAAAGAACACACATGGTATTCACTCACTGATTATTGGATATTAGCCCAGAACCTTGAAATGCCCAAGATTCAACTCACAGGCCACATGAAACTCATAAAAAAGGAAGACCAAGTGGGGGTGATTCGGTCCTACTTAGAAGGAGCAACAAAATACTCAAGGGAGCAAATATGGAGACAAAGTGAGGGACAGAAACTGAAGGAGGGGCCGACTGAAGACCATTCCACCTGAGTATCCATCCCATGTGCAGTCACCAAAGGTAGATGCTGATGTGGAAGTCAGGAAGTGCATGCTGATAAGAGCCTGATATGGATGTCTCCTCAGAGGTCTGCAAGAGTCTGACATATTCAGAGGCAGATGCTCACAACTAGCCATTGAACTGATCATGGGGTTCTCAATGGAGGAGTTAGAGTGAAGACTGAAGGAGCTAAAAGGATTTGCGGCCCCATGAGGAGAGCAACAATATCAACCAACTACAGCTCCCAGGGTCTAAACCACCAGCCTGGGAGCACTTAGGGAGGGATCCAGGGCTTCAGCTGAATATGTAAGAGTGGAGGGCCGTGCTGGGCATAGGTGGAAGAAGAGAACCTTGACCTCAAGAAGGCTGGATGCCCCAGGGGGTGGAAATTTTGAGGGTGGGGAGGTGGGAGTGGGGGGTAGATAGAGGTTACATCCACAGAGAAGAAGGAGGAGGGGCTGAGGGGCTAGGAGGTTCCTGGGTGGGTGGGGGATGGGGAAAGGGGACAACATATGAAATGTAAATAAAACATCCAATAAAAAAATTTAAAAAAAAGTTTTATAATTAACTCCATGTATTTCACTTGAACAAGCATTATGTTTGCAGCTGTAACAAAGGGAATGACAAAATAGATTCCTTTGAGAAATGAGCTTTAAATGGCTAATGACTATATTGGAGTGATGGCTCTGTAGCTGATCTTCCAGAGGTTCTGAGTTCAATTCCCAGCACTGCGGCTGACAACTGTCTATAATGAGATCTGATGCCCTCTTTTGGAATGCAAGCATACATGCAAATAGAGCATATATATTTAAAATTTAGGTTTCAATATCCCAGTGTGGAGGAATCTCTGGGCGGGAAGGTAGAATTGGGTGGGTGGGTAGGGGAGTACCCTCGTAGAGACAGGAGGAGTGGGGATGAGATAGGGGGTTCTGTAGAGAAGACCTGGAAAGAAGATAACATTTGAAATGTAAATAAAGAAAATATTCAATTAAAGAAAAATTTAATTGTCAGTGGATGCTATAAAGTTGAATGAAAGTGTTAACTAAAATTTAATGATATCTGAATACATATATTTGTGTATTTTTTAGTTACTCAATGATGCTAGTGACTTCGGAGTCATAGCATCAAGTTACCATAGTTCTTATGGATATATCAAAATGAATGGAAATTAGAAAAAGTAATTGATGAGACCACAAGAACTCTGATCTTATTTGGGAGAAAAGAATAATACATACAGCACATGATTTCTAGTGTGGAAGCATGGATTCATATTTGGTTCTAGCTAAGAGTCAAAAACTAAAAAGACTGTGCTAAGTGTTTATGTTCAGAATAACACCATATCAGGGACAGGAACCATGACAGTTAGTGTGCCATTCTCTATATGTCAGACCCTTTCTGTATGATCTTTTATAACATCAGTTTTCTCATTCTGATCCAACCCTGCACTTACTATCAGTAACAGCTAAAGAGCCTTCCTAAAACTCACTCTTCCTTTCTCTGTATGAATTATGATGAAGAAACAAAACTATCGATGGACATTATTTTGAATTACTACTTACTTTATGAAGCGAGAAGGAAAATGGATCAGTTTGTGCACTGTGTGTGTGTGTGTGTGTGTGTGTGTGTAATCCCAAAATTCAGGTGCTAGAGTAGGTGATTTGAAATGTAAAGTTAAATTTAGCTGCATAGTGAGTTTAAGTCTAGCCTGAACTACATGAGACAAAAAAAAAAAAAACATTGCAAACAGATCAGAATTATAATACTTTTCTTTAAAACACAGAGAAGCTTTAAAACTGTCACATTTCTCAGTTTTAAAGTAATGATACTGAGGGTAGTTTGGATTTTCATTTCGCTGATGACTAAAGATGTTGAACATTTATTTAGGTACTTCTCAGCCATTTGACACTCTTCAGTTGAAAATTCTTTGATGAGCTCTGTATCCTATTTTTAATAGGGTTGTTGGATTTTCTGAAGTATAATTTCTTGAGTTCTTTGTGTATTTTGGATATTGGCCCTCTATCAGATGTAGGATTGTTAAAGATCTTTACCAATCTATGTTGCCATTTTGTTCTATTGACAGTGTCCTTTGCC
The DNA here is from genome assembly GCF_004785775.1 of Grammomys surdaster. Classification (NCBI taxonomy): domain Eukaryota; kingdom Metazoa; phylum Chordata; class Mammalia; order Rodentia; family Muridae; genus Grammomys; species Grammomys surdaster. The sequence goes on along the minus strand of NW_021604932.1, from coordinate 204,795 downwards.
TTTCAAAAGCTTTGCAATTTTATGAGGTCCCATTTGTAAATTCTTGATCTTAGAGAATAAGCCATTGGTTTCCTGTTGAGAAACCTTTCCTCTGGGCCCACTTATTTAAGGCTCTTCCTCATTTTCTCTTCTACTAGTTTTAGTGTACTTGGTTTTATGTTAAGGTCCTTTAATCACTTGGACTTGTAGAGATTGTACAAGCAGATAAAAATGGATTGATTTGCATTTTTCTACATTCTGACCTCCAGTTGGACCAGCCCCATTTGTTGAAATTCAGATTCTTTTCATATAGGATTTCCACTGTTGTTCAGTATAGACTTTTGTAGTAGGATATGATGATTGTTTGAATTTCCTTGGTTTCTGTTGTTACGTCTCCCTTTTCATTCCTGATTTTGTTAATTTGGATACTGTCTCTGTGTCCTCGGGTTAGACTAGCTAAGGCTTTGTTTACCTTGTTGATTTTCTCAAAGAACCACCTTCTTCATTTGTTAATTCTTTGTATAGCTTTTCGTTTCTAGTTGGTTGAATTCAGCCCTGAGTTTGATTATTTCCTCCCTTCTATTCCTATTTGCTTGCTTTTCTTTTTTGTTTTTTGTTTTTGTTTTTGTTTTTTGTTTTGTTTTTGATTTTTGTTTTTTTGTTTTTTTGTTTTTTTGTTTTTTTGTTTTTTTGTTTTTTTGTTCTTTGAGACATGGTTTCTCTGTATAGCCCTGGCTGTCCTGAAACTCACTCTGTAGACCAGGCTGGCCTTGAACTCAGAAATCCACCTGCCTCTGCCTCCCAAGTGCTGGGATTAAAGGTGTGAGCCACCACTGCCTGGCTTTGCTTGCTTTTCTTTTAGAGCTTTCAGATGAGCTGTTAAAATGCTAATGCATGTTCTCTTCAGTTTCTTTTTGGAGGCACTAGAGAACTCTTAATCCTGATAAACAACTTCAGCAAAGTAGCTTGATATAAAATTAACTCAAACAAATCAGTAGCTTTCTTCTGCTCAAAACATAAACAAGCTGAAAAAGAAATTAGGAAAACAACACCCTGCACAATAGTCACAAAAATATAAAATACCTTCGTGTGACTCTAACCAAGCAAGTGAAAAATCTGTATGACAAGAACTTCAAGTCTCTGATGAAAAAAATAGAAGAAGATCTCAGAATATGGAAAGATCTCCCATGCTCTTAGATTGACAGGATTAATATAGTAAAAATGACCATATTGCTGAAAGCAATCTACATTATTAATGCAATCCCTGTGAAAATTCCAACTCAATTCTTTATAGAGTTAGAAAGAGCAATTTGCAAATTCATATGGTATAACTGAAAACCCAGGATTGTGAAAACTATACTCAACAATAAGAACTTCTGGGGAAATCACCATCCCTAACCTCAAAAACTGCATGGTATTTGCACAGAGACAGAGAATAAATAAATGGAACAGGATTGAAGACCCAGACATAAGGCCACACACCTATGGTCACTTGATCTTTGATACAACAGTTAAAATCATTCAATAGAAAAAACACAACATTTTCAACAAATGGTAATGGTTCAACTGGTGGTCAGCATGTAGAAGAATGAAAATTGATCCATTCTTATCTCCTTGTACAACGCTCAAGACCAAGTGAATTTAGGACCTCCACATAAAACCAGATATACTGGAACTAATAGAAAAAGGCAAGTGGGGAAGAGTCTCAAATACTTGAGCCTAGGAGAAAATTTCCTGAACAGAACAAGAATGGCTTATGCTCTGAGATCAAGAATGGAAAAAGGGACCTCATATAATTGCAAAGCTTCTAGAAGGTAAAGGATACTGTCAATAGGAAAAATTGGCAACAAACAGATTAGGAAAAGATCTTTATCAACCCTATATCAATTGAGGGCTAATATCCAATATATACAAAGAAGTTAGATTCCAGAAATCCAAATAACCCTATTAAAGATAAGGTACAGAGATAAACAAAAAAACTTCAACTGAGGAATATTAAATGGCCAAGAAGCACCTAAAGAAATATTCAACATCCTTATTCATGAGGGAAATCCAAATCAAGACAACCTTGAGATTTCACCTCACACTAGTCAGAATGGATAAGAACAAAATCTCAAGTGACAGTAGATGCTGGGGAGGATGTGAGAAAGAGTAACACTCCAACATTGTTGGTGGGATTAGAACGTGGCACAACCACTCTGGAAATCAGTCTGGCAGATCCTTAGAAATTTGGACATTGTATATACCTGAAGACCCAGCTATACCACTCCTGAGCATATTCCCAAAAGACTGTCCAACACATAACAAGGAAACATGCTCCACTCTGTTCATAGCAGCCTTATTTATAATAGCCAGAAGCTGGAAAAAACCCAGATGTCCTTCAACAGCAGAATGGATAAAGAAAATGTGGTACATTTACACAGTGGAGTACTACTTAGCTATTAAAAACAATGAGTGCATGAAATTGTTTTTGATAATGCATATTCCATGATGGGTAAGAAAGGCATTCTTGTCAGAATGATCTAAGACAGGCTCAGTCTTGTTAATGAAATAAAAAAGGAGAGAGGCAAAGAGCCTTTGGGGCTGCTTGGCAAGAATCTGACATGGGCCAAGGACAAGGAAATGGGCTACTTGGCAGGAATATGACATTGTCTAAGGACAAAGAAGTGGGCTTCAGGCAGGAATCGGACATTAGGGCAGAATAAAGAAGTAATTTCAGACAGGAATCTACATATTAGGCTAGAACAAGGAAGTAGGCTTCAGACATGAAAATGACTTTGGACTAGGACAGGGAAGTTGGCTCAGATATTTTCTTCATCCTGATAAGCCCTTAGAAACAGTGATCATGGAAGTGTTCATGGAATTTTGTTTATTGCCTTGCTTAGTCTTTGACTATTTGTATTTATTGCTGTGCTTGTCCCTTGACTATTTGCATCTATTGTATTGCTAGTTCCTCAACCTAAAACTGACAATAATACTTGAATGTAATTAAAATTGTATAAAAGCAAAAAGGAGTGAGGATGAAATAGGGTATTTCTAGGGTGGGGAAATGGGGTAAGGGAATGACATCTGAAATGTAAATAAATAAAATATCCAATAAAAACAACAAAAAACAAACAAAACAAAACAAAAAAAGAAAATATCAAGTTAAACTGTGGAGTAGTAAATATAATGTATAATTAAGAATGGGAATGAATTTAAAGAAAACTGAATTCTCCTTATTTGCCTTTTATCTGTCTAGTTCTTGCTACCTCTGTAGAATTATTGAGTGAAAACAGTCTGTGTGGTAGTGGGCTGTAAAGTACAGCATGGTTTCAGGTTGAGCACTGGCTAGAGATGGCTAGAGATCCAACAAGTTGGAGACCTCCAGATTTTCCTGCATGAGGTGGCATGCAATTCATTATGCTCCCAGACTCCAGGCTCCTGATATGAGGTGGAAAGCCTCCATTAGGCCATGCCTTTCAGTCATGTAGGGCAATGCCCCTACAACCCATCCACAAGTATAAGGCATGACTACAGGCCATAGAGCCTCAAGATATCTCCATATTAATGAGAAACCTAAAGGCCAGAGGGTGTAGCCAATTGAGCATTCCTTCCCAGACCCTCTTACAAGCAAATGGTATTTAACTTCAGGCTTGCCCTGAGAACACAGGATACAGCTTCATCCACTTTCTGCCATGACAATAAACCTTTTAAAAGCATGATCTACCTCTTGTCTTTGGGGCCAGCCATGGAGGACTGTAGAGAAGGCCTTCAACTAACAAACCACCACCTAATCTCCCACCAGAGGACTTTTCTATGTTCCAGCCACAAAGAGACCACCAACACAAACAGATCTGGCCAAGCAAGCCATGACCCATCCAGATGAGTTGCTGTGACCTAGAGTCTCATTTCCTCATGGGGTGCCGCCAGAGTTCATCTTTTCCCTCTCGCCACAACTTGATCGTTCCATGGCCTCTCAGTGGAGTCTGGGAGCCCAAGGGCTTGAGACCAGCTGATCCCAACCCACCTTCTTGCCTGGGGGTTCCCAACCCAAGAGCTCCAGCCCACTTGGGACCTTGGACTATGATCTCCCCATGCCTGGAATGGAGCTCTGTGGCTTCACATAGCCCAGTGTCCACCTGGCTCCACGTGGAGTGGCCTCAGTTGAATTCCCATGATTCTGCCCCCTGAGCCATGGTTCCAGCCGCCTGGGGTAGCAGACACTCAGAACCCACAATTCTGCCCAACAGAACCCACACCCAGCAGAAGCTACAGCCCCACCACAGCTCTACAATGGTTCCAGGTGAGAACTGGACAGATAGTAGAGTGCAAACTTAAAATTGTAGTCTCTATGAAGTCTCATTCTAAGAGAAATGTCATTTTATGTACCTGGAAGCTATCAGTGAACCCTGCACACAGGATTGGCTTTATTTTGCCAGACTCAGAGCACAGTAACTTGGAATAGCCTTTTCCTTTGGAGCAGTTGTGCAAAAAAGTCAGTGCTGAGTTTTTGCAGCTAATCAAGGCACTTGTCTATGTTCATTAAAAATCACTACTCTTGCCTCAAAGGGAATAAAAATTTGTTTATTCTGTAGTCAAATATGAATGACAATGGCACATATGTTACTGTAAGTGTATATGACATACAACATGATAACAGTTAAATGAAGTTATAATAGTAACAAAACAAAGTATGATTATAAGTCAAGGCACACTGAATACTTTGATGGAAACAGTAAGTAGAAGTGCTGAAGCAAAGTGGAGAAACCTCTGCTGAATGACTCTCTGGTCAGATTCACTGATTTTTGGTTGGCAAAAACTAGGTTGTTGTTACATTAGTGAATTTTAAAAGATTTGGTACCTGTGAATTACAGAATGATAGGTTCAAAAGAGAGGTAGAAAAGGATTGGCTTTGTGCCCCCTTAGGAGACTTCACTAGGGTCACTCTTACAGATTCTAGGGAGTTTGCACTTGATTTATACATCGACCCTCAAACGCCCCCCAATTCCAGTTATCTCTCCAAGTGTGCTCTCCCTCAACCCCTCCAAGCCTCTCAACTGATCCTACCTGTTCCAATATCCACCGGCCCCCAGTCCACCAAAAAAATCTATTCTGTTTCCCCTTCCCAGGGATATCCATTTATTATTGGGAACTTTCATACATGTCAATTTGAGTTAAATGAGATTTTCAAAAACAGGGTGAAAATCTTGAGTGGGATGATGATTCTATGGTTCTCTAAACTTTAAAACCCATTTCTCAGAACATAGAAGCATCCCATGTGAATAAGCCTGTATCAGAAAAGACATAGAAGGTCAAAAGCCTCTCCCCTGTGGGTGATCTTGAAGGTCTAAAAAGCTGTACTTTTATCCAGACCAGTTGTAAACTGCTTACCAGAGCACAGAGTACATTAGGGTCCACGTCCAAAGTATGGGTAACTTAAAAACACAGAGCATTTACATTCTTTCTACCTACTACAGTGTTACATGAGCCTTAGATGGTGGAGGGTTTTGTAAATATATCTATCAGAAGTGCCTCACAGGATTAAGGAGGTTGCAGGGAAGTTGTATTAACAACATCTAAAGCTATACTTATGAAGTCTCACCAGCATGACTGCCCAAATGTGAGCATGCAAATTTAAAACATCCAGAGAGGAACTTGATATTTTCAATTTCTAAATAAATAAATGAATTAAGAAATAAACAAATAAATTAGTGCCCTTATTATCTCTTGCTTGGAGTACAGCATTATACACTTGCCAATCATTCCAAATAAAATTAAGTTATTATGTCTAAGATTATCTTACAGAGACACTTCCAGAAGCTATAGGCATTAAATGAAGGAAAAATCAAACACTTTACCCTTTCCCATCTTTCCATGCTCTAATCTTTGAGATGAAGCCATTGGTGACACCCAAATTTAGAGAATTTAACCTCCCTTTGAAGGTAGAATACCTATATGTATTTTAATTTTTTTTTCTACTCAGAAGACACATCGTCTCCTCCAATATTTTGTGTTAATTTCTCTATTTACATCTTATCTATTCATCTTCTATATTCAATTATAGGTTCACACTCTGTAATTTATTCTTTGGCTTTAGCTCTTTATAGATTTGTACTTTTCAGGTTCTGGTTCTGGTTTTCAAAAATGATGACTTTCTTTTTTTTTTTTTTACTTTAATGGCTTTCTAGCAATACAAAATATACCAAATTCAAACACTCACTGGTCCAAATCCGTGACTCATCCAATTTTCTAACAATCTTTTTTGTTTTGTTGGAGAATGGCATACCTTGTCTATATCATTTAGTAGCCTTTACTTTCATATAGGTGGGTACATAGCACAAGTCATCAGAAATCCCCGACCATTTTGTCCATGTACTTCATGCACAGCCTCCTCTAACTCCTTAAATACCCTACTCTGCCTAATGTGAGTGTTAATCTGTAAATGGTCATTGATTAATTCTTATTGTTGAGAATCTACAGTTGATAGTATCTTGTTGGATTTTACAATGAGAAGAAATTTAGTTTCATATGATGCTTTTCACTATATCTATTGACATGATTGTGTTTTTATTCAGTTTACTAATGTAATAAATTATGACATTTAAAACACTAAACAATAGTGTATTAATTATATTTTGTGGTGAATTTTTTACATGTATACACATGTATATATTTGATTTGCTAATGTTTATGTAAAATAATTTTAAATCAAACTTCCTGAAAGTTATTGATCTGTAGATTTTCTTATTGCTACAATCTTTATATGCTTGAGGACTAGAATAATTCCAAAATGCTGAAATGAGTTGAAAAGTTTCTTCTGCTTCTCTTCTGGAAGAGATTTTAAAGAATTACTTTATTGGTAAAATTTACTGGTAAAAATTAGGATTATCTAGACCTAATACTGGTGTTGCTTTGAAAAGTTTCATTATTGACATGGTTAAAGCCTGAACAGAGAGCTAAGAATTGTGGAATATAGTTGTAATCTTAGGACTTGAGAAGCTGAAGCAGGATTGAGTTCCAAACCATCTTGAACTGTATATAAAGATTTTGTGGTGATCCTAATCTTGCGAAGCCAGGGATAGAGGCCTGACTTCCAGTAACTGAAGAGGACTTTGTAATGGCTCTGGTCCCCCTGTCATTGTCCAGTGAGGTATGAGGGCCATATCCATCCTGATGTCTTTTTCCTGGAGAGGGTATACTTTTGACATCAACCCCTATGCTGTCAGGCTTGTCCCTCAGGGAACCCAGAGACATATAAGATAACCCAGAGAGATAAGCACCCTTGCAGTGCTTAGCCTCGCAGCCTACGCAAGAATTCAGATCACCAGTCACAAGGGGTTCTGGGTGGCCCCTCTCTGCTTTGTCTAGGGGCAGAAGTTCCCTCTTTTAGATTGGGTGGAGATGGGTTTTGGAAAAACCCTGGATATAGTAACAACCTCATCTTGAGTCTCGTGGTCCTCCATAGCTAACTTATGATAATGTATCTGAATAGGTTTTGCTACCAAATTATTTATCTGTTGTTTCACAAAGTTAGTCAGCCTATTTAAGGCCCAGGGACCAAAAGAAATAATCAAAAATAACCTAATTAATGGTCCCAAGTTGAGAGGAAGTAGGGTTGACAACCATGGGGAGGCTGAAAACCAATTCTTGTACCAGCTCTCATCTTTCTCTTTCTCTCTCTGTCTTTTCTCAGGGCCTTCTCTGACCTTTTTCATGCTCTCTTTAACCATCCCTATCTTGTCTATGTAAAGGCAACATTCTTCTTTAAGGGCTGTACATAGTCAAGAGCTGTACACAGTCTTTTCTATTGTAAAAGAGTAAATCAAGTCCAGTAAAGTCCTTTGCAATTTTTGGAGGTCTCTTCAAACAGTGAAATGAGGGATTTCTTCAGATTAATGATGTCAATCTCTAGCTGTTTGATCTTCTTGTCAATGTTGAAGACCTGTTGAAGGTCTGAGTAGTATAAGTTTGGAGGTTAGCATGTGGATTAGAACTTCTAACAGCAGACATCATGGGTGATTCATTTTTACCTGGAAAGGAAAAAGAAGGGAATTCTCAGGGAGATTTCTCTTCCCTGGATGTCAATTGTTATTCATCTTATTTATGGTTGGGCCTGGCTTTGTCGGGTATCTATTTATTTCATTAATCTTTTTGGTAGCCATTTAGCTGTGACTTCTGTGGTATCAAACAGGCATATCGATCCTCGGCCCCATAAGAGAACTGGGTTCGGGCCATTCCCTTTAAGAGTAAGAGAGTCCTTCCACGTAGCTGTGGCATAGTTTTTATTGGTCTTGGTAATGCCAGAGGCAGTCAGTAGCAGATTTGCCATGAGCTTTCAGTTTTAGAGAGTTAAAAGTGAACAAGGCATGATGGAGAATAATTCAGGGGACTCCTTCTGGGGGGAGACCATTCCCCCTCTTTTCACCACAGCCCTTCTATACTTAGAGAAGGGAGGAGATGTCAGGGGTAGCCCTGCTTATACACTGAAGGCCTAAAATCAACCATAGGCCTAAAATCAACAATAGGTCTGTCATGCTTGTATACTAACACCAAGTCTTGAGTCTGTGTGGAAAAACATTGAAACAGAGGGCTATAAACTATTGTAAACAGACAGCTTTTGTGGAAATTTATCAGCCTGAGTAGTCATAGACCTTGTAAATAGGTAGCCTTGCTGGATAACATCAACTTAGATAAGGACAAGTGAATCATAGTCAGAGTCATAATGACCTGTCCCCTGAACCCTCATCCAGCCAATACCCTGTTCTGAAAGATATCGGTATTCCTCCTGAACACTCACACTCTGATGTCATCCCCGTCCCCATGTCCTGCCTTTTTGTGTTTATAACCTCTGTGTGAATAAGCAAAAATTGCAACTTGATTTTAAAAATAAATAAATAAATAAATAAAACAAAAAATATAAGTATAGCAAATCAGACCTCAGAAAGTTGAATATAATACTAAATTTTTCCCAAAACATAATATATTAAAAAATCTATTATGTAAAAAAAAAGATTTTGTCTTAGTTCATTCAATTATACATGCCATGTTTTCAAACTTATTTATGCTTTTGAAGAACTACCTTTTAGTTTTGCTAATTCCTCTATTTTTGTTATAAAATTTTTATATTTTATTGCCATATATTCTAATATGTACTGTTTTCTTACCAATGACCCTTTTAGATTTAATTTATATTTCTTTTTCACAATGTAGAACACATTTAATCTTGTTTGATGAGTTCACAAAGCCTTGGCTGTTCCAGTATTATTCGAAAATGTAAATCTAAGCTCAGTTATAAAGTCTTCTAGACAGCATGAAGAAAGCCACAAATGTTCAAGATGAAACAGGAAAAGTACTTTTATAGATATCTGTAAACTTTCTGATGTGCTCAGTGTAGCTACTCTCTAGTTTTACTACAGTTGTACAGTCTTTGGAGTCCTTCAAGCAACCATTCCACATTCTTGTCATTTTTATTTTCATTTTCAAAGATTTCTACCTTGCCCTGTCACGTTCTCTGACCCTGCCCAGTTTAGCTTCCCAGGATCACCTTTGAAATTTTACACTAAGCTTTTGTGATTTTATATTTTGTATATCTGCAAATTCAGCATGTAAAGTAAAGAGTGCAGAACAGAGACTTGATCAAACAACAGCCTCTGGGTCACCTGATAGTTAAACATGGGGAAATTTCCCCAGATAGCCCAGCTTAATCAGGGATCCCTAGGATATTCCTTTGGAACAAAAATCCACAGAACAAAAATTCATTTACATCTGTGAACCAGGGTCGATAGAGTTTCATCAACTGTTGTGATATCTTCAAGGCATCTTTCTCTTTATTCTACCACAAAGCACTTGATTTCTGTTTTGTTTTCATTTACTAGATATTTCATTCAAAACTTGTCATTTTTGACATGGATACTTGCAAGTGTTTTCTAAATATCCCCTCAACTTTTTTCATTATGTAATATGAAAATCTCACACTATAAGCTTTCTTCTATGCATTTTTATTTACTGTTTGAATTTCATTATATGTATTAATTATTCACTATCTACAGAACTCTAAATGATACTCGTGATACATTTAACAACTGTTTGTAGAATCAATGAATTCGTCACCAAACCAATATTATAAAGTCCCCAGAGATTGTGACATGAATATATTTTTAAGAATGGAAAACATTGGCCCTTTCTTTCAATTTGCCTGATCTAATATTGAAGAGAAATAATTGTTCCTTAGCATGGAGGTACAGAAAAGATATTACTTTTGATAATAAAATCAATACCTACTGAAAATGTGTTTCTTTCTGCTTAGAATGCTCTATCAATGATACCTCCAAAAAATCCTGATGTATTTACTTAAGGTGAGGAATCATTGTTGTCTGCCACAGTATATAAAAGTGGAAAAACACACAACCCTTCATGAGATGGCCAGGGGTCTTATTTTCCACCCTAGCTTCTTTACTTGCTGTAGTTATTCTAGAGACCATGGGCTTGATAGAGTTCCTGAGTACTGCCTATATAGAATGCATGGCCTGAGTTTATTTCTCTTGCTGAAGTTTGCTTACTAACAGGCCAAGTACCATGAACCCATGCTCTCAAAATTATTCTTTAGAAGTATGTGTTCTCTAATTTCTTGCACCACATACTATATATTTTCCTGAAATCCCAGAGTGGCTATATCAGCTTCAACTTGGTTGTAATCTTGAGGAAAAAAACCTGTTATAGAAAGAGCTCCGCTAATGTTGATGCCATCAGTATCTAGGCCATTCCATAAAGGGATTTGAGGCTCAAGAAGAAACTTACTGAAGGCATTCCCCCATCTCGCTTCATATCTTAAATCCATTTGCAGCAATACCTCCCTGAATTCAAAGTGGCTTCTGATAACATTGAGTCAGTATAATACAACCATCAATGAACATGCCTAGTTCTGGGACATTTATCAAGGTAGTCTTCTTGTAACTTTCTGATACTACTATACAGTGAGTAATTATGACCCATTTTCCTCCCTCATTGTCACTTGCTGGTTTAAGTTGAAATAGCATCTTACATAGACACTTTTCAAAGATTTCTAACAGCTTTTGTCTCTTCAAGTCTCCCATTATTTTAATTCTTATGAAGCTTTTCCAGAACTACCTGTTCTTGTTTTTGTTTTTAGAATAGCCTTCTATTCTACACTATCCCAGAATCTTTTAAGAACCCCGGCTTTATAAGTTTCCTATCCTGTTTCCTGTATCTTCAAAGTGAACATGCAGCATAGAATTACCCTTAGTAGAAACACTTGTCACTTGTAATGTCATCTTTTTCTGTCTCTATCCCCAATTTTCTGACAGTTTCATGAGGTTCTCACTTCATATTATCCTCAGTAGATTTTACCAAATCATGTCCAAATAAATGAAAGAGTGAAAGTATATTACAGTCTTAATTTCTTATGCACAGCAATCTCTTACTTAACGTTGTATGACTCAACTCTACTCAGCAACTGTTAAAATAAATGAGTATGATGAGAAGAAATTTCTGAATATCATGGTCTGTCATAAAGAATCTTCATTTATCATTATGAATACAAGTTACTTCAGGAAATATTCAAAGTGGCAAGTAGGATATATATCTTCTGGAGTAAACTATCATTCTTTAAAAAGATGTTGTGCACTGTAGTAGAATAGCAATGAAGAATAACACATTTTCTACCTTCTTTCTTTTCTGGATTAAGCCAGGATTTTAGGCAAAGATATTGTAAGGTGTGATTGAGTAACCATGAAATATATATCCTTTAGTACCTTTCTTCAACCCCAAAGAGAAAACATACCACACCCCAGGCTGATTAAAGTGAAGAAGGAAGCATCTCAGATAATAAGGAAGAATAATATTCAAACTAAAAGTTCTAATACAAAGCAGGAACATAACTTTCTTGAAATAAAAAATATAAATAATGTTTATCTAAACCACCCAACCTTTGTATTTTGCATTTAATAATAAACATAAAATGTCTCCTTGATTTGAGGAGTCTGACAGCCAGTTTTGTCCGTATGAAGTTCTATATATCTTGTAAAATGCTTCAAATTATTGTAAATCCATGCTCAGGCACATTAGGAGTAGAACAACATACCATCAAAATTCAAAACACTATCATATTTAGGTAAAAAAATAGATACATGTATTAATAAATATGCCTAATAATCATACAATTAATTCACACATGGTAAGGTTTTTTTTTCAATTATTGAGACAAGAAAAGTCAATTTTGCAAACAGTTGAAAATTGGTGAATAAAGTTCTTAGTTTTATAATGTGATTACATTGACATTAATCACCTTAGTCTCTGGCGCTTTAACTGACATCTAATGTTTACAGTGTAGGTGGCCAAAAGCAAGTTATCCAATTTTCTGGCTTGTTTCTATATAACCTGAATATATTATACTATCTATTCAAAGGCAGTGCAAGGAAAAATGGAAAGCACTTATAAAAAGCATTTCCAAAGTGTATAGAATAACACTTCAGCAAGCCTCTTTGACATAAAATGCCAAGAATTTAGTAAAACTTAAGCAATATTTCTTTCAAAGTTTATAATGGTGTACTGAACACAGCACCTGTAAATAAGTCAGCATTTATGACCAGAGGAAAAAGAATGTGGACTTGAACTTTTATTTTTATATGAAACAGTTATGTTATAAGTTATAAGACTGAGACCAATAAGTCTACTCACAAAGAAAATTTAAATTTACCTTATCGCTTACGCACTGCTATGTGAAACTGGTGTGTGTTGGCTCACAAAGTTTCACAATAAAGCTATTGGCTTTTTATATAGGCTCTGGGCAAATTAAGCATGCAACAAATGGCACTCTCTCAAAGACAATTTTCTTTCTTAGCTGTCAAATTCACATGCTGTGTTACAAAGGTAGAATTTCAAGGCATATCTAAAAAAAAACCTGTCAATTGTATACAAAGTGATTTGTGAAATTTATAAATTGAGCCTGATAGAAATTGGATATTTTAACACTGAGTGTTACCTACCCAGGTTGTAAGAGTATGTGCATATTTTTCTAACACTGACATAACAAAAATAAAACAAACAAAACTTTTATCACATGAATTGTATTGCATATAGCACATGGCAAAAACTGTTGCAGAGACATTTAACATTAGGTAACAACAGTAAGTTACAACAATGAGTATAATCTTTAAACCAAATTGAGGAACAAAGTGTTGCAGATTCAGGTTTTAACTCTGTTCTCACTATGAATGAAGGATGTTTGCTGGCTTTTTAGTTGAGTAAAGAGTAGGAATATAAATAAAATATCCAATAAAAAAAGAGAAAGAGGATACAGAAAAAAAAAGAATACTCATGAAGTCATGAGGTGCTAGATGCCTTGGACCAGTAGAAATACTTCCTAAACTGTAGAGCACTGCTCGGTGACCAGCTCTCTGCCATGCTGTTTTTACTGTTAGGGTTTTTTGATATTTAATTTCACCATTTTCAAAATATTTTTCCAACAATTCCATTGCCAGTGGTATGTGTGTTTGCATGTGTATGTGCAAGCCTCACTAATAATCAATCAACAGGGATTGTTTTATTCCAAATTACCAAATTTGATCTTATATTACAAAAGTTAATTTAAAGATCTGAAAGCAATGTAGTTTATTGTCTCCTCTCAAGTCTCTCATGCTTATTTCTCTATTTTTATTGGCATATATTTGACAAAGATTGTGTTCATTCCAAGTATAGATGATAATATTTTGACATAACTTATTTCAAGTGACAAATGATCACCACAGTCAAGCTAATCCCAATATATGCTAACTGTGTTTGGTAAAAAGCTTCAAGAACTTCTTGTTGAGCAATATGAAATATATGACACCTTATTACCAATATTATTACCATGCTGTGCATTCATTGTTCAGAACTTGGTGACCGTACAACTGAAACCTGTATCATTTGACAAGCATATTCTCATGTTCTCCACTTACATCAATTCCTGGTCATCATGATTTTACTGTTTCTTCAAGGTTAATTTGTTTTAGATGCTATGTACAAGGCTGTATAGCACTTGTCTCTGTTCCTGGTTTACTTAACAGACCATAATATACTCAACTTCTATTATATGAACTGCTTGGCATTTATGGTTTTCTGGTTGCAAATCATCACATTTTTATATGAATGCTATATACAGCTATCCTGTACTTTTTATATATTTATCAATTGATGGATACAGGTTGTTTCTATACTTAAGCTAATGTAAATTAATAAACAAGAGTATGCCAGTAGACCTTTATAAATATTATTCTATTTTCTTGGAATATTTTCCCTAAAAATGAAAATTAACATTTATATACCAATTCCCTTTTAGCTTCTTTGTAGCTAAAATTTAAATAATATGATCACACTTCAATATTACAGATATCAAAATTTAGTTTTATTTCTCTTTATTTGCTCTTTAGTTTTATTTGCTGTTTATAGTTGGAATTTTTGAAACTAAATTTTTATGAATTCTTTACATTCTGATGGTACAAACTTAATTCAATAACATATAAAATCCAAGTCAGCTTTATTCCAAGAGAAGTTAATTGGTTTTACATACAAAACTGATCATGTAAATTACCACATTTAAAAAAAACTCAAGGAAAGCAATTGCATGATCATCTCATGGGATGTAGTGAAAGCTTTTGATATAATTTAACATCTTTTTAGAAAAAACGCTTTGAAAAAAACTAGAAATATATACTACACTGTATATGACAAACTTATAATCAGTGTTATACTAAATGGAGGAAAACATAAAGAATTTCAATCATAATTAGAATTAAGGGTGTCTACTTTATTCTTATTTAATATACTTCTTTAAGTCTTATTAAAAGCCATACAAATATTATGTTGATAAAAGGGATACACATAGAAAATAAAAAATTAAATTATCCATATTTGAATATGATGTTTCCTGTATTAGGCACTAATGACTCTACCAGAATCTTTAATAAACATTTGCAGAAAAGTGATAGCGTACAAAATTAACATATAAAATTAATAGCTTCTTATAAATAAATAACAAACACATTGTGAAATAAATTAGGAATAATTCAAAACCTGTCCTACAAAGTATCTTGGAGTATACCTTACGAAGGAACAGAAAGACCTCTGAAATAAAAAGTAAAACACTGAAGAATAAATTTTGACAAATTATATTATGGTATAACATCCCATGCTCAGAGACCAGAGAATTAATATTGAAAAAATAGTTATATCATCAAGAGCAATCTAGAAAGTTAGCCACAATCCACTATAAATATCTTAATGTCATTCTTCATAGATATTGAAAAAGCACCTTATATTTTCTTATAGAAGTAGTAAAGGCCATAGATATACAAAGCAATCTTGAGCATTAGAATGATATTAAAGGGATTACCATATTTGATTTTAAGTTATACTATAAAATTACAGTGAGTAAAATACTAAATGGCTCTCATAAAGCAGACACAAAAGTCAGTGGAATATAAAATAGGAACCAGGTATAAATCACACAATGCACAATCAACTGTTTTTGGTGAGTACACTCAAAAACTTTCTGGGTGAGGTAATAATTTCAATAGATCTGGGAAATCTGTACAGCTGCATTTACATGAATGGAACTAAATTCATGTCTTATTCTTTATAAAAACTTACTCTAAAAGATTACCAACCTTAATCTAAGATGTGAAAGTGTTAGGGAAAAAAGTAGGTAAAACATTTTAAAATATCGTCATAGACAAAGGCTTTCTGAAAAGAAGTTAAGTCATTCAGGAAATAATGCCTACAACTACTGGTGTAATAACTACCCCAGACCTCAAATTAAACTATAAAGTTGTTGTAATAAAAATAACAATACTAGCATAAAAACAGAATTTTCAATCAATGGAATCTAATTGAAGACCAAGATATAAGTCTTCACAACTATGGATATCTGATTTTTGATAAAAAGAAAAAATACACACCAAAGACAAGGTACTATTTTCAGCAAATGTTGCAGGTCAAACAAGACAGCTATATATGAAAGAATGCAAACAATCCCATACTTGTTGCCCTGAATAAAACTCAACTCCAAATACACTGATGACCTTATCATAAGAACAGATACCTTGAAACTGAAAGAAGAAATTGTGAGATAAACTTGAACCCATTGGCTCACAAAAGAACTTTCTGAACAGAACACTGAAAGCATAGGCATTAAAACCAACAACCAGTAACTAAAACTTCAGGAAACTAAAAAGATTCTATGTGGCAAAGGACAGCATTATTTAGGCAAAACAACAGTCTACAGAATGGGAAAATACCTTATCAAGTATACATGTGATAGTTTATCTAAAATGCTCTGATTATCTAAAGAGAACTCAAAACTCTGAGTATCAAGAAATCTAATGACACAATTTAAAAATGGAGTACAGAACTAAGCAGAGGATTCTCAAAAGATGAAACACAAATGGCTGAAAAATACTTTTTAAAAAATATAAAATATCTTTATTCATCAGGGAAATTTATTTAAAGCTACTTTGAGATACCATCTTATTGCAATCAAAATGGTCAAAACCAATAAAACAAATGGCAGCAGGCTTGTGAGGATGTGGGGAAAGAATGCTTATTCATTGGTGGTAGGAGTACAAGACTTAGAGCCCTATAGAAATGAATGTGGCAATCCTTCAGGAAATGTGAATCAGCTATAGCATTCTTGGTAAAACATGCAAAGAACTCAACATCCAACTACAGAGACTCTTGATTATCCTTGTTTATTGTGCTCAATTCATGATAAACAGAAAGAGACAAGCACTGCAAACAATCTAGATGTCTATGCGTTCATGAATGGATACTGACAAGGTGATACATATACAAAATGGAATATTATTTAGCTCTTAAAAAAATAAAATTGGTAGGTAAGTAGATGGAACTAGAAAAAAAATAATCCTGAGAGAGGGAACCTAAAACCAAAAGGGCAAGTATTTATTATATGCTTTCACTTCTGCATGGATGTGGATGTTAGCTTTTAAGAATTTAGTATGCATGTGTGTTGCAATCTTCTTTCATAAGGGAATAGCAATGAGGAAAAAAATTCTAAAGACAGGGAGACAAAAATAAGGAGAAACTAGAATGGGAGGATTAAACAGAGAAGGGGACAGGATAAAGAAGGGAATATTGGCACAGACAACAAACACTAAAGGCCATTTGAAAAATCATGAGTTTTCTGTACAAATGTCATAAAATGCATACATATATTAAAGGAATCTAAATAAAGTCACCAAATGAGAGGGGAGAGAATGTTCCAGCTAGACATCTTATGCATTCAAGTGAAACCTCTAGTGACAGACTTGTACAAGGACTTTGGAAATCAGTTTGTCTATTTGTCAAAAAATGGGAATAATTCTACTGCAGAACTCAGCTATACCACTCTTGGACGTATACACAAAAGATGTTCCAAGAGCCCACAAAGACACTTCTACAACTACGTTAATAGCAGTTTTATTCATAATAGTCAAACTGGAAACAACCTAGATCTACCTCAACTGAAGAATGGATAAAGAAAATTATGTACTTTACATAATGGAATGTTATTCAGCTATTAAAAACAGAGATATCATGAATTTTGCAGGCAAATGGATGGAACTTGAGAATATCATCTTGAGTGAGGTAACCCAGTCCCCCCAAAAACAAGCATAGTATAGACTGACTTACAAATGGATATTAGCCAAAACATACAGAATACCCATGCTATAATCCACAGACCCAAAGAAACTAAACAAAAAGGAAGGTTCAACTAAGGATGCTTGAATCTTACTTGGATGAATAAAATAGTCACAAGAGGCAGATGAAGAGAAAGAACTGGGTGGGAGAGTGTAGGGCAGTGAAGTATGAGAAAAAGCTGGATGCCTGGTAGAATGAGCTTTAGAACCCTGGAACCCTGGATAATCACTGGGATGAAAGGCGTTCAAGCTCTTCCTAGGCCTCTGGCTCTCTCAGCTCAATCCTCCACAGTCCCTCCCACAGAGAAGCCCATGGTCATCGGTCATGTAGGAGTAGCACTATCATGCAGATGAGGCATTCCCAAGCTCTCAGACCAAGCCAAAAGGGATTACCTGCTGCCAGAACTTAACCCACCCCAAAACTGTATATATGGGCCAAACTCAGAAATAAAGGTGTGAGATTCTTCCTGTTGTCTGAGAGCTTCTGTTGCGGTCCCTCCCCTCTTTGCCGGCCAGCTGGTGCCTCACCAGGGCACTTCAAAGAGTTGCAACACTTTTCAAAGAGCTATAACACTTTTCACCTCTCCAACACTGAGACATGGTGGTTGGTGGCAGAGGCAACAGTGGACTCTCCCTGTCTGCACCCCATCCCTCTGGGACTGCTCGCTGACAGAGGCAGCCGCCATTCTCACCCTGTTCTCAGCCAAGTCAAGATCCTCGTAGGACCTATGTGTAGACGGATCCACAGGAGAGGAGATGGGGAAGGCAATGGGGGGGATAAAGATCAGGTGTGGGGAGGGACAGAAGGCAAGGCTGTTGGCCATAAGAATGAATGGAACTCTGCAACGGATGGAGGTAGGGAAGTATGGTGTATCTCCAAGAGGAAACAAAGAACTGGGGCACCAGAGGTGTCCAAGAATGAATTACATAATGTTATACTCATAGATCATTGCCTCACTTAGCTGTTATCAGAGAAGCTTCTTCTTGAATAGATAGAAATTAACATAATGAACCACAAATAGAAAATCCCCACAAAGTGAGTGACTTTGGAGCAGTCATGCATAGGATGTCTTTGCCAAATCGCTCTTATCAGAAAATGTGGTATATTTACACAATGGAGTATTACTCAGCTATTAAAAACAATGAATTCGAGAGTTTCCTAGGTAAATGGATGCAACTAAAAAATATCATCCTGAGTGAGGTAAGCCAATCACAAAAGAACACACATGGTATTCACTCACTGATTATTGGATGTTAGCCCAGAACCTTGAAATGCCCAAGATTCGACTCACAGGCCACATGAAGCTCATGAAGAAGGAAGATCAAGTAGGGGTGATTAGGTCCTTCTTAGAAGGAGCAACAAAATACTCAAGGGAGCAAATATGGAGACAAAGTGAGGGACAGAAACTGAAGGGGGGAGCGTCTGAAGACCATTCCACCTGAGTATCCATCCCATGTGCAGTCACCAAAGGTTGATGCTGATGTGGAAGTCAGGAAGTGCATGCTGATAAGAGCCTGATATAGATGTCTCCTCAGAGGTCTGCAAGAGTCTGACATATTCAGAGGCAGATGCTCACAACTAGGCATTGAACTGATCATGGGGTTCCCAAAAGAGGAGTTAGAGTGAAGACCATTGGAGCTGAAAGGGTTTGTGGCCCCATGAGGAGAGCAACAATACCAACCAACCATAGCTCCCAGGGTCTAAACCACCAGCCTGGGAGCACTTAGGGAGAGATCCATGGCTTCAGCTGTATATGTAAGAGCGGAGGGCCCTGCTGGGCATAGGTGGAAGAAGAGAACCTTGACCACATGAAGGCTGGATGCCCCAGGGGGTGGGAATTTGAGGTTGGGGAGGTGGAAGTGGGGGGATAGGTAGGGGTTACATGTGCAGAGAAGAAGGAGGAGGGGTGAGGGGATAGGGGGTTCCTGGGTGGGTAGGGGATGGGGTAAGGGGACAACATATGAAATGTAAATAAAACATCCAATAAAAAAGAAAAAAAAAGAAAGTTCAAACAACTTTGTGGTGGTTCAGGATTATCTCTTCATGGCTTCTGACTTAATATATGGAATGCTCTTTGAGATCATTGCTTTTCTTTAGACTAAGGGAATCACAGTTGGTAAATTCTATGATATTTTCTTCCTATTATCTCAAAGAAGAGCAATGTGGAAAATCTGTTAGAACAGCTTGGGGCAGCAGTGTGAGTAATGGCTTTCAGCTTTGAAAAAGTATAAATTAAAGTGAACATAATTCTTTAAGTAATATTGAAGAAAACTAAGACATTACAATGTGTTAGTGGGATGTTTCCTCAGTTGAAGTTGTTGCACTGACCTCTCTAAAATTTATTTTCGTTCTTTTCTCTCCCATTCTGTAATATGCAGCATTTTTCAGAATATTTGGCCAAGTTTCATTCTTTTCACAACTTCACTAAAACATTATACTGTCTTCCATTTTCCTCCAATCTAACGTAAATCTCTGTCATTACCATAATCTATACAATCCAAAACAAAGTGTCATTACTGACACTGCTTCCAAAATCTTCCCTGATACCTTAGATTTCCTATATTTCCCTTCTTCAAGATAGTAGGAAAAGAAGACATTTATTTACCCAGAATTTATTGACTCTATAATATCACAGGTTTCTTTTGAATCAAATATACCTGACTCCTCTGTCTCCATCTACTGTCCTATCAGCCCCAAAGCTTTCCAGCCTTGCAGGGATCATGCGTCCATCACTGGGAGAAACCTAGCAGTCAAGGGAATGGAGTACTGTGTGGATGCAGAGTGTGGGAAGGTGTTGTTGGAGGGCAGAGAAGGGGAGGCCCCACTGTGTAATCTGAACAGATGGTTAGAACACTGCCCTAGAGAGACACCAAATACATTCTTCATCTGCTGCCCTCCCAATAACAAAGGATTGTTATTGTTTTATTAGTTTGAGATTTTTAGTTTGAGATTTTAGATTGAGATTATTAGTTCAAATTTCCTTACACAGCCCAGCCTGTCCTCAAACTCACAATCCTCCTGCCTCTGCTTGTTTTTGAAAGCCCTGATCAATAGTTGTGGGAGTGCATAGCATGCTTAACTCCAGGCTAACTGACCCTTGGCCAAGGCCAAGAGCCTATTTCCCTAAGAGTAACAATGTTCTGCTGCTCTTCTAAAAGTAATGGTGCCAACAAAGATGTCTGTGTTTGAAAAATATTTCCACAAAGTAAGGCCTCAGATTCTGTGACTTTTGGGCTTGGAAACTTCACTACGGAAGTTCACACAAGGATAGATCCCTAGAAAATATGACTCTTGGAAATTGAAGTTATATGAAACCATTTGAACAAATGTTTCCATCATTCATAAGGAGATGTTCAATTCCAGCATGAGAATTGACCAGGTTATCTAACACTCCTTAGAAGAGAACCTTCATAAATGTCAGATGCTATTCCAGGCATATTTTCAGATAGGTAGCAAAACTTCTTATGAAGTAAGAAAATTCCTAAGATCACCATTTGGAAGGGAAATGTAAACTTGAAACACACAATGTGAGTGTTTTCTGATGGCTTCTTCACCTTACAGCCAGCGGGAAGGCTTTGGATTTGTCCCCCAGAAATTAGACATTAGTCCATTTGAAACATACTTTGTAATTGTGTGACACATTTCTTTCACAGTAAGAGGTAGGATGGAGCCTCAGACATTATTGGAGTTTATACTATCCTATAGTTTGAGGTCCAGAAGTTAAGACACTGATAGAAATCACTTACTTGTTAGTTTACTATTGGGATATTGAGGAGGAAAATAGGCTGTACGAAAGGAATTAACATTCATGAAAGTATTAAACAATGTTCTTGCAGTCTATACACACATAGGAAAAGGAAAAGACAAGACATGACAGAGGGAAGCACCATGATCTGAGAGTCCTTCAAGGTTAAATATTCTGGGAGAGACTTTGGGTATGGGATAATAGTCAAAAAGACCTGGTAGAAAAGTGTCATCTCCCTATAGCATTGCCTACATCAAGACAAATGCTTTTTATTTATGAAATTATGGGAGATAATACTATAGCCTCCACAAGCATGTGGTAGTTGTGAAGTGCAGAACATTCATGGTTCCAGTCTTAGCAGGGTAAAGATATTTTAAAAAGCAGTATAGTGGCAGAGACGATCAATTTGAGGATATATAACTATACTAAAAATGTAGAAAAGTGGGTGCTCATACAGGTAGATTCTTTTCTCCCTTTCTATTTGAGCACAAGCTTGACGTATTTCCTTGTTCAGTTGCATGTATAAGTGGTGTCTTCATGAATACAACCATACAGTCTTCCCTATCATATGGTTATATAACTTAAATACTTTTCATATACTGTGTACTTTAGGGAGTTTCTAAAGCAGTAGTTTTCCATATAGAGTTCCAAAAGGCCATTAGCACTAGTTGTCACACATACCTCAGTGATAAAACTTAGAGAAATCAAGATGATACAGACTTAGCATCCCTACTGTATTGCTTTCATACTACTGGAACGTATTAGGCATATTTTCTGTAGGGAAAAGTAGGTCCCAATCTTACCCAATTGTCTACCTTGTACATTACAATAACAATTGACTTGATAAGATATGTCTCCAAGTGAGATTGACCAACTACTTTCTGATTGAGTTTAAGGATCTTTCTAGAAGTTGAAACTCATATCTGGAACTCATTCCTGAAAAATTAACTGTATCAAAGACATAGTAATTGTCAATTACTTAGCCAAAGTCAAGATACACAAAACACTGTGGTCTAAAGAACACTAAAAATATTTTCTTTTTGTCTTAACTTACTCCTGGTGAACTTGAACCTACAAAGTTAGTATTTAGAAAATTTTCCTTACTCAACATGGAATATGCATTATCAAAAGCAATGCACTTATCTTAGGTTGGTAAGACTCTGTGCAGAATCTCACCCATCCTTGGCTTGCCAGCGTACTAATTTAATAACTCTGTCTGGCAGTCCATTTTCAGGTTCAAGCCACATATTTGGGTGCCAAAATGTTGATATTGTTGAAGAAAAGCTTTAACACAATGAGCAGGAATAAAAGTATTCCCAGGACAAAAAGGGCTAGCATGATCAAGCTATATATGCCATACTGAAGCTTGACCAAAATAGAAATACTGACATAAGACAGGCTCAGTCTTAACAACAACAAAGGGGGAGAGGCAGAGAGCCTTTGAGGCTACTTGGCAAGAATCTGACATGAGCCAAAGACAAGGAAATGGGGTGCTTGGCAGGAAAATGACATTGGCCAAGGACAAGGAAGTAGGCTTCATGCAGGAATCTGATATTAGGCTAGAACAAGGAAGTAATTTCAGGCAGAAATCTAAATATTAGTCTAGAACAATGAATTAATTTCAGACATGAATCTAAATTTTAGGCTAGAACAAGAAAGTAGGCTTCACACATGAAAATGACCTTAGGCTAGGACAGGGAAGTAGGCTCAGATACTTTGGTCATCCTGAGAAGCCCTTAGAAACAATGATCACAGGAGTGTTCAAGTAATTGGGTTTAATGACCTACATTTTCTCTGACTATTTGAGTTTATTGTATTGCTTGTTCCTTGACTATTTGTATCTATTGTATTGCTAGGCTCTCAACCTAGAACTGACCTTACTACATGCATGTAGTCAAAATTGTATAAAAGCAATGAAGGAGGAGGGGGGATGGGATACCGGGTTCTAGGAAGGGGAAAATGGAGAAAGTGGATGACATCACTATTGTAAATAAATAAAATATTCAATAAAAAGAAAAATTTCAACAAAGTATACCTAAAATATTCTTTTCAATTCATATTAATCTATACCCTAGGGTCAAGATGCTCTTAAATAGATACAGACATTAAGATGATAAAAATATTTACTATTTATCTTTCTTCTTTTCTAAAATCCAGTCACTATCTCCCTTCTGGTCCTCCCTCCAACAGTTCCTCATCCCATTCCTCTGCCCCTGTCTTTAAGAAGATGTCTCCAATGCCAACCCCCAACATTCCATGTCTCGCCACTACCCAGAAGCTCAAGTCTGTCAATAGTTAGGTGCTACTTCTCTCCTGAGGCCAGACCAGGCAGTCCTCTGCTGTATATGTGTCAGAGGGGTCTCTTACTAGCTAGTGTATGCTCCCTGGTTACTGCCTGAGTGTCTGACAGATCTCAGGGGTCCAGATTAGTTGAGACTGCTGGTATTTCTTTAGGGTCTCCTTCCTCCTCAACTTTTTCCAAACTTTCCCTAATTTAACCACTGAGATCACCAACTTCAGTCCATAGGATGAGTGTAAATATCTTCATCTGTCTCAGTCAGCTACTTATTAGGTCTCTCAAGGACAGCCATGCTAGGCTGTAAGCATACCATAGCATCAGTAATAGTGTCAAGCCTTGTAGGCTCCCCTTGAGCTAGATCCTAATTTGGGCCAGTCACTGGACCTCCTTTCCCTCAGTCTCTTCTCCATTTTGGGCCCTGTAGTCCTTTTAGACAGGAACAGTTTTGGATCAGAGTTTTTGACAATGAGATGGCAACCTCATCCCTCCACTTGATGCCCTGTTTTTTTCTGCAGGTGCACATTACAAGTACCCTCTCCCCAGTGTTCGCCATTTCATCTAAAGTCCTGATCTTTGAGTCCTGAGAGTTTCTCAGCTTCCAGGACTCTGGTACATTCTAGAGGGTACCCCACGTCCCACTTCCTGAGGTTGCATATTTCCATTTATTCTGCTTTTCCTCAGGGTTTCACTCCTGTTACCTCAATACCTGATCATGTTGAACCTTTCCCTTCCCCTCACCTTCTCCTCTCCTCTCCTCTCCTCTCCTACTCAGTTCTCTCCATCCCTCCCCACCATGATTGCTTTACTTTCCCTCCTAAGTGTGATTGAAGCATCCTCACTTGGGTCCTTATGCTTGTTAACATTGAGTTCTGTGGATTGTATTCTTGGTACACTGTACTTTTTGGCTAATATCCACTTACTAGTGAGTACATACCATGCACGTCGTTTTGGTCTGAGTTACCTCACAGAAGATGTTACTTTTTGGTTTCATCTATTTGACTGCAAAACACATGTTGTCCTAGTTCTTAATGGCTGATTAGTATTCCACTCTGTAATTGAACCACATTTTCTGTATCGATTCTTCCATTGTGGGATATCTGGGTTGTTTCCACCTTCTGCCTGTCACAAATAAGGTCACTAAGAAAATAGTGGAGCACGTAACCCAATGGCATGGTAGAGCATCTTTTGAGTATATGCCTAAAAGTGATAGACCTGGGTCTTTATGTAGATCTATTTCCCATTTTCTCAGGAACCTCCAAATCTATTTTCAGAGTGGATGTACCAGTTAGCAATCCTACCAGTGATGGAAAAATGTTCCTCTTTCTCAACATCCTTATCAACTTACGCTGTCACCTGAGTTTTTATGTTAGCTGTTCTGACTGGTATAAAGTGGAATCTCAGGGTCGTATTAATTTGCATGTCCCTGATGTTTAAGGATTTTGAACATTTCTTTAAGTGCTTCTCTGTCTAACAGGCAGTTGCTATGTAGAACAATGAAAATAAATACATATTTATCACTTTGCACAAAGCTCAAGCCCAAGTGAATCAAGTACCTCAACATAAATGAGATACACTGAGTGTAGTAGAAGAGAAAGTGAGAAAAAACTTCAAACTCATTGGCATGGGGGAAATTTCCTTAACAACACTCCAGTAGCTCAGGCTCTAAGATCAAGAAGGTAAATGGTATCTCATGAAACTGAAAAGCTTCTTTAAGACAAAGGACATAGTCAACAGGACAAATTGACAATCTATGGATTAGGAAAAAAAAACTTTCACTAACCTCAGATCATATAGAGGGCTAATATAGAAAATATACAAAGAACTCAAGAAGCTAACCTCCAGAAAACCAAACAACCCAATCAAAAAAATGGAGTATAGAGCAAAACAGAGAATGCATAGCAGAGGAATCTCCAATGGCTGAGAAGAACTTAAAGATTATAAATTTTTATTACCTAAATCAAGGAGACATATTTCTGTACAATTTTAAAATAGAAACAGTGTTTATTTATTTATGAACATATATACCATGTGGAGGATGATATTTACTCTGGCAATTGCCCCTTAAAGGAGTATTAGTGTTGGCCCCTTCTTTTCTGTTTCCTAGTTGCTATGAGATGGAACATCACTCTTTCAAAAGTTCCTTCCATAATATTCTCCCACACTACCATTTGTCAAATTACAGATTCAACAAACTCAAAATAAAATCCTTGGAACATGAGCCAAACTAATTTTTTTCTTCTTAAAAAATGACTGACTCATCACAGTATTTTATCACAGAGATGAGAAGTGTTATTCGAGCAAGTTTGTCTTATTGTGGATAACAGATTTTTTCCTGTTCCTGTAAGTTGCCTGTACCTGTACTTTCTCTTTTCTAGTACCAAGATATCAGATCTTATGTTGCATCACTTGAACTATTGGAGTTTTCTTCAGTGTTAGAAATACAGATATAGTTTAGCTCTTTTATTTGAATTACCCAATTTGATCAGTATTAAATGTTGAAGATGCTATATTTTCTCCAGTGCTGGGGTTTTTTCTTCCTTCTCAAAACTCTGGTGGCTGAAAGTATGTGGACTTGTGTCTTGGTCCTCAATTTATTCCATTGTTTAGTGTGATTTTTATGTCAGTATCATATTGGTTTATTACTATAGCTTTATAATATAGTTTAAGATAAAAAATATTGATAGTTACAAAATTTCTGCTACTGTCAATATTTTTTGAGTGTGAATTACCTTAGGTTGTTACATGTTTTTATACAGTCTTAGGTTATACTTACAATTGCTGTAAAGAACTCCACCAAAATTTATAGATTTTTTTAAACATTACAATATAATTGCACTATTTTCATCTTCCATTTCTTCTCTTTAAAACCTTCCCAAATACACTCACTTACTCTCTTCCAAATTTATGACCCTTGCTCTTTAATTGGTAATATATATAAACAACATAATAGAGTACTGTTACTGTATATAATATAGTAAAAATTTCTATTATAATGTGAGCTAATATAATTTAATATAGTTAATGTAATGTAACTATACATAATATAATATGATATATGTTGCATGATGCATTATATAAATGATATAAAATAAGACATGACATATAATAAATCTATGATATTTTATATATGATGTATAGTATGATAGATGATGGATGATGATATATATGATGTATGGTATATCACATATATGACATGTAATGTGTGTTATATGATATATGCCATATAATCAATTATATATGATATATGACATATAGTATGATATGTGATATATGACATATACGATATATACTATGATATATGATACATGGATATGTGATATATAGTGTGATCTGTAATATATGATATATGATATGTCATATGTCATATATGATATGTGATAGGTGATAAGTGATATGTGATATATGATCTGTGATCTGTGATCTATGATCTATAATCTAGATAGATCTACATATACTATATAATTTAATTTTTATATTCTTAATATATTCTATTACATGCATATATATAATATTAGCAAAATTATATATAATATTATATATACATATGTATAATTGTATGCATTATAAACATAATATTGTAAATATATTATTAATAGTATTAAAATATTCAACTATATAATATTAACAATAATATATATATTGCAAAACTTTTATCTAAACAGAAGGACAAATTGAAGGATTGGCATGAGAATTAATTTTAAAATACTTCATCAATCAGGTTCCAAGAATACACTGTGAACAGCAACGATATCAACAAAAAGTCCCTGGGTAATAGTTAACACAGATTTTTCAATAATAGCTGTCATTATTAATGCTTTCATTTTCCAATAAACAGATACAGTCTATAAGATAGGATTAAATAATAGGAACTATATTTTCACTGCTGCCAATAAACACATCATCTCATCAGAAGTAGATACTACCTTAGAATAAAAGGAAAGAAAAAGATGGTCCAAGAAAACTGTATCAAGGGTCAAGCAGGTGTAGCAATTATAATATCAAACAAAACAGAATTTGAACCACAACCAGTCAGAAGACACAAAGAAGGGCATGTGATACTCATCAGATAAAAAATATATATATTACAGTTCTAAATATAGATGCACCAAGGACACAGGAGTACATTTTACAAAAAATTACTACTGAATCTAAAATAAATGATTAACCCCAACACAGGAAGAGTGGATGACTTTAGTACTCCACCATCATAAATAGTTAGATGATCTGAGTAAAAACAAAGAAACATTGGAATTAAATGATATCATAAACCAAATAGACCTAACAGACATCTATAGACATTCCATGGAAGGATTCCCAAATTTAACCACATATTAGAACACAAATCAAGTCTTAACAAATATACCAAAATTCAAATAGATTCCTATTTCGGTTTTTTTTTTATTTTTTAAGAGATATTATCCTACTTTATTTATAATGGTAATAATTAGAAACAAATATTCAACAGGAAATTTTTGTAAAAGATCACAGAACCACATTTTATGCTAAATCATAAAGTGGAACTCTGAATTATTGCTAAACATTGTGCAAAGTATTTAATGACATGTAGAGGTGTGACTTATTTATTACCCCAATGTCCCCTAGCAGCTGTCATCATCCTTCCTGATATTTCTTTCATCCTCACTTAACCTCTCTTTGCCTATTTTGTGCTTGTTCGAGATTTCTGCAAGCTAGCACAGCACAGCACAGCACAGCACAGCACAGCACAGCACAGCACAG
>NW_021604932.1:162503-176349 GCF_004785775.1 Grammomys surdaster | reverse complement strand
AGCACAGCACAGCACAGCACAGCACAGCACAGCACAGCACAGCACAGCACAGCACAGCACAGCACAGCACAGCATCGACCTCTATCCAGCATGCACGTGCTCCTCGCCTGGCCCAGTGCAGAACCACCCTTCTGTTGAGCACTAGATCTACCACTGTGCGCATCGAACAGGAGCTGCACACAATCACAACGACACAGGAAGTAGCCTTAACAGAGGAATCTTATGAACTATTCCAAGTCATCAGTCTTCAAAAGTCCTGAACAGGAATAGATTTGTCCTCTACATGATTTTTAGTCTATTTGTAGGACTTCTTGTCAGTATCCAAAACTTTAGCCAATAGTTCTTGTGTTTCAGCAGTCAGCGGGGCATGAAAAAAATTACAGTGATCACCCTGATAACATTTTGTTCCTGTATGATAAAACTTGCAAGGATATTCATTATGTAAATACAGGCAGTTCTCACCCTTGGTACATTATCCTTTTACGTAATACTTACACATTTCCTTTTTTTTTCTCTATCTCTGCATCATGATCAAACTTACACTGGTCTCCCTTAATACACTTCCTTTCAAGGAAGTACTTGCAAACTTGCTTCCCTTTGTGTTCCACCGTGTGCTGGCTGATAAAGCCCTGACTCATCCGCACACGGGGCTGCTTCTCCTCAGCATCAGCCTTTTCTTGGGAGTCACTGTTCTTCAGAAAGGCCCTTGACCCCTTGTCTCCAGTGCCAGGCCACTTTCACTTCATTTTCTTCTGCTTAACTTTCTTGTGACCAGCTTTAGATTTTTTATTTTTTTGTTTGGCAGTCTGCTGGGTATCTTCTCCTCCTGCTTTCTTCACAGATTCTTCAGGAAGCAGTGACGGTTGAGTTGTGTTTGTTTGGCTTTCTTTGGCTTGTATATACTGTTGAAGCTCTTTGTCAAAATTATCTTCTGATTCCTGACTGTATGTCTCACCATCACTGTATGGGTCATAGTTCTTACTTCTTGATTTTTTACGTGGCAAACTCGTTGGTGATGTTGCAGTGTTTCCAAGGTGCTTAAATTTCTTGGGAATTTGTTCACAGTCCCGCTTTACTTTCCATTTGACTTTCTCTATCTGTGTTTCTTCAACTTCAGTACCATCTATTTCATCAATTCTTTCCTTAGGGTCGGCAGCCGGTTTGTGGCCGAGGGATGGATTGGGGGTCTTTGAAAAGAGATTTTCAAAATCCATAACTCAGACAGGGACCGTCCCTCTCCATGCCGAGCAGGTACTAAACAACCACCAAAGCCCTATTTCTATTTTATATCAGTGATATAACCTGGTTACTAACAACAATTGATATTACAAACTACATTGATATTACATGCTCATACAATACATACTACTCATACTTACATATTCATACAAATTCACAGAACCTAAATAATACACTACTAAATGATTGTGGAGTCAGAGGAGAAATCAAGGAGGGAATTTAAAATATCTTATGATTGAATGAAAATACAATATAGGATACCAAAATACATGAGACACAATAAAAATGGTCCTCAGAGGGAAGTTTTGATCACTAAATGTCAATCAAACAATGAAAACTGTCATCAGAAGAAAGTTTTCATCACTAAACACCTATCAAATGAGAGATCTCTAAAGAATTAAGTAATGCTACACCTGAAAGCTTTGAAAAGACAAAAAAAAACTCTAATAAAGGAGATAGGAAGAGATAATCAAAATTAAGGCTAAAATTAACTAAATAGGAAAACCCAGAGAGTCTGGATTCCCAGGAGCTCTAACATGCCCAGGAGTGTAGATGAGTAAGCCAAAACACCCCTTCCCCCATAAAACAAAATCAGGGAGTAAGTGGGACCCAGGGTACCCAGGAACTCGCTCAAGGCCAGTGTGAAAAACCCTTCCAGTCTGCACCTGTACTCGAGCAGTCCTAGGGCACCAGTTCTGTACACAATCCCCCAAAACCCAGAGGAGGCTGGACTCTCAGGAGCTCTATAACATAGAATTATAGGATCACAGGATCTCAGGAGCTTTGGCACATCAGGATTTCAGAATCCCAAGAGCATCCTGACTCCCAGGAGCTGTCACAACCAGGATCTCAGGATCACAGAATCACAGAGATAGCTTGACTCTGAGGAGTTCTGACACAACCAAGATAACAGGACAGACAGGCACCATTCAGAGACAGTGAGTAAAGGTAGCACTAGAAATAACCAAATGGCAAAAGGCAAGCACAAGAACATAAGCAACAGAAACCAAAATTACATGATATAATCAGAACCCAGTTCTTGCATCATAGCAAGTCTTGAATAACCCATGACACAAGAAAAGTTAGATTCAGATTTAAAATCACTTCTCGTGATGATGACAAAAGACTTTAAAAAGAACATAAATGACCCTCTCAAAGAAATACAGGAGAACACATGTAAACAGGTAAAAGCCCTTAAAGAGAAAACACAAACATCCCTTAAAGAATTAAAAGAAAACACAACCAAACAGGTGAAGGAATTGAACAAAACAATTCAGAACATAAAAATGGAAGTAGAAACAATAAACAAATCAGAAAGTGAGACTACACAGGAGATAGAAAATCCAGGAAAGAGATCAAGAGTCATGAATGCAAGCATCACCAACAGAATACACCAGAAAGGAGAGAGAATCTCAGGTGCAGAAGATACCATAGAAAACATTGACACAACTGTCAAACAAAATTAAAAAATGCAAAAAAAACACCCAACCCAAAATATCCAAGAAATCCAGGATATAATGAGAAGATCAAACCTAAGGATAATAGGTATAGATGAGAGTGAAGATTCTCAACTTAAAGGGCCAGTAAATAACTTCAACAGAATTATAGAAGAAATCTTCCCAAACCTAAAGAAAGAGGCCCATAAACATATAAGAAGCCTATAAATCTCAAAATAGACTAGATCAGAAAAGAAATTCTGGTTGGCTGGTATTATTCCTCTCCCCATGGGGCTGCAAACACTTTCAGCTCCTTCAGTCTTCTCACTAACTCCTCCATTGTTAACCCCATGATCAAATCAATGGTCAGCTGCAAGTTTCCACCTCTGTACATGTCAGGCTCTGGCAGACCTCTACAGAGACAGCTATATCAGGCTCCTGTCAGCATGCACTTCCTGACATCCATATCAGTGTCAACCTTTGGTAACTGCACATGGGATAGATACCCAGGTGGAACAGTCTCCAGACAGGCCCTCCTTCAGTTTCTGTCCCACACCTTGTCTCCATATTTGCTCCCGTGAGTATTTTGTTATATCTTCTAAGAAGGATCGAAGCATCCCCACTTTGGTCTTCCTTCTCATGAGCTTCATGTGTTCTGCGAGTTGTGTCTTGGGTATTGTGAGCTTTTGAGCTAATATCCAACTATCAGTGAGTGCATACCATGTGTGTTCTTTTGTGATTGGGTTAACTCACTCAGGATGATATTTTCTAGTTCCATCCATTTGCCTAACAATTTTTCAAATTCATTGTTTTTAATAGCTGAGTAATACTTCATTGCGTAAATGTACCACATTTTCTGTATCCACTCCTCTGTTGAAGGAAATTTGGGTACTTTCCAGCTTCTGGCTATTATAAATAAGGCTTATATGAACATAGTGGAACATATGTCCTTATTATATGTTGGAGCACCTTCTGGGTATATGCCCAGGAGTGGTGTAGCTGGGTCCTCAGGCAATACTATGTTCAATTTTCTGAGGAACCAGCAGATGGATTTCCAGAGTGTTTGTACCAGCTTGCAATCCCATCAGCAATGGAGGAGTGTTCCTCTTTCTCCACATCCTTGCCAACATCTGCTATCACTTGAGATTTTTATCTTAGCCATACTAATTGTTGTATGGTGGAATCCCAGGTTTGTTTTGGTTTGCATTTCCCTGTGACGAAGGATGTTGAACACTTCTTTAGGTGTTTCTCAGCCATTCGAGTTTCCTCAGTTGAGAATTCTTTGTTTATCTCTGTACCCCATTTTTAATAGGGTTATTTCGTTGTCTGGAGTCTAATTTCTTAAGTTCTTTGTATATATTGGATATTAGCCCGATACTGGATGTAGGATTGGCAAAGATCTTTTCCCACTCTGCTGGTTGTCATTTTGTCCTATTGACAGTGTCCATAGCCTTACAAAAGCTTCGCAATGTTATGAAGTCCTATTTGTAAAGTCTTGATCTTAGAGGATAAGCCATTGGTGTCCAGTTTGTGAACGTTTCCCCTGTGACCATGTGTTTGAGGCTCTTCCCCACTTTCTCTTCTATTAGTTTCAGTGTAGCTGGTTTTATGTGGAGGTCCTTGATCCACTTGGATTTGAGATTTGTACAATGAGATAAGAATGGATCACTTTGCATTCTTCTACATGCTGACCTCCAGTTGAACCAACACCATTTGTAGAAAATGCTGTTTTTTTTTCAACTGGATGGATTTAACTCCTTTGTCAAAGATCAAGTGCCCATGTGTGTGGGGGTTCATTTCTGGGTCTTAAATTCTATTCCATTGATCTTCCTGCCTGTCTCTGTACCAATGTCATGCAGTTTTTATCACTGTTGCTCTTTAACACAGCTAGAGGTCAGGGATGGTGATTCCCCCAGAAATCCTTTTATTATTGAGAATAGTTCTTTCTATCCTGGGTTTTTTTGTTATTACAAGTGAATTTGAGATTTTCTCTTCCAAACTCTGTGATGAATTGAGTTGGGATTTTAATGGGGATTACATTGAATCTGTAGATTACTTTCAGCAAGATGGCCATTTTTACCATATTAATCCTGCCAATCCACGAGCATGGAAGGTCTTTCATCTTCTGACATCTTCGATTTCTTTCTTCAGAGACTTGAAGTTTTTGTCATACAGATCTATCTTCTTGCTTGGTTAGAGTCACATCAAGGTATTTTATAGTATTTGTGACTTTTGTGAAGGGTATTGTTTCTCTAATTTTTTTTCTCAGCCTGTTTATCCATCGAGTAGAGAAAGGTTACTGGTTTGTTTGAGTTAATTTTATATCTATCCAGTTTGTTGAAGTTGTTTAACAGGTTTAGGAGTTCTCTGGTGGATGTTTTGGGGTCACTTAAGTATACTATCATATCATCTGCAAATAGTGGTATTTTGACTTTTTCCTTTCCTATTTGTATCCCTTTGACATCTCTTAACATCAGTGGATTCAATTTCCCAATAAAAAGACATCGACTAACAGACTGGATATATAAACAGGACCCAGAATTTTACTGCATACATGAAACACATCTCAGTGACAAAGAAAGACACTACCTTAGAGTAAAAGGATGGAAAATAATTTTCCAAGCAAATGGTCCCAGGAAATAACCTGGAGTAGCCATTCTAATATCAAATAAAATCGACTTTCAACCAAAAATTATCAAAAAAGATAAAGAAGCACACTTCATACTCTTCAAAGAAAAAAGTCTACCAAGATGAACTCTCAAATCTGAATATCTATGCTCCAAACAAAAGGGCACCCACATTCACAGAAAATTTTAGTAAAGCTCAAAGCACACACTGCACCTCACACAATAATAGTGGGGGATTACAATACCCCAATCTCAGCAATGGACAGATCATGGAAACAGAAACTTACCAGAGACACAGTGAAATTAACAGAAGTTATGAAGCCAGTGGTTTTAACAGATATCTATAGACTATTTCATCCTAAAACAAAAGAATATACCTTTTTCTCAGCAACTCATGGTACCTTCCCCAAAATAGACCATATAATTGATCACAAAGCAGGCCTCAATTGGTAAAAAGTATTGAAATAATCCCTTACATCCTGTCTGATCACCATGGACTAAGGCTGGTCTTCAATAATAACAAAAATAATAGAAAGTCCATATACACATGGAAATTGAACAACTCTCTACTCAATGGTGACTAGGTCAAGGAAGAAATAAAGAAAGAAATTAAAGACTTTTTAAAAATTAATGAAAATTAAGGATCATCATACCAAAACTTAGGGGTCCAATGAAAGCAATGCTAAGGGGAAAACTCATAGCTCTAAGTGTCTACAAAGAAAAACTGGAGAGATTATAAACTAGCAATTTGACAGCATACCTGAAAGCTCTAGAATAAAATGAATCAATAAATTAAATAAATAAATAAATAGATAGATAGATAAATAAATAAATAAATAAATAAATAAAATGAATCAATTACACCAAAGAGGAGTTGACAGTAGGAAATAATCAAACTCAGGGCCTCTTGTTCCAACCACAAAGGATTAAGTAAATAGCCTTTGTGCTATCTCAGCGGGAACCTCAGGGTTCTAACTTTCAACCTGCTAGTGGGAAGTCAAAGGAAGAAAAGGAGACACTTAGAGAAAAGTGGTTATAGCATGTATTACTAAGTTGTACAAAGGTTCCTATGAAAGCTCTCTAAGGGAAAAGTGGAAATATCCTAAGTCGGGAAAGGGAAAACGTTCTAGTAAAGAAAAAGTTCTTCTGGGGGGGGAAAGTCTTCTAGGCAGAGGAAAAAGAAAAATTTCTATTCTATCTGGGGAAAAAATTCTATTTTATCTGCCTCTCATCTCTTAGTCCTCAGTTCTTTTTTTTTCATTCAGTAGCTCTTTATTTGACTACACACCATGTGTGGGGACTGAAATCAGCTAGGCCATTTACACTCATATCATCTGGAGAGAAAAGAGCATCTTGTCTCAGAATTTAGTGAAAGTGAGAACACTGGATCAGCAAATAGCATGAGAAACTAAGGAGTAGGAGATGGTAGCTGCTTTCAAGAAGCCTGTATTCTGTCTAGTTAAAAAAAAATGACTATACTCTCACATTGCCAAGTACCTACAGAGATGCCTTTTTGTTGTTGTTGTTTTATTTACATTTCAGATGTTATCCATTTTCCATACCATCCTGCCAGAAACCTCCTATCCCATCCCCACTCCTCCTGTTTCTATTAGGGTGTGCCCTCACTCACCCACTCCTACTTCCTCACACTCAAATTCCCCCACACTGGGACATTTAGTCTTCAGAGGACCAAGGACTTCCTCTCCCACCTACGCCTGACAAGGCCATCCTCCTGTACATATGCATACAGCTGGAGCCATGGGTCTCTACCTATGTACTCCCAGATTGGTGGTTTAGACCCTGGGAGTTCTGGTTGGTTGGTATTGTTACTCTCCTCATGAGGCTGCAAACCTATTCAGCTCCTTCAGTCTTCTCTCTAACTCCTCCATTGATCAGTTAAATGGATAGTTGAGAGCATCTGCCTCTATGTATGTCAGGCTCTGGTAGAGCCTCTCAGGAGACAGCTATAGCTGGCTCCTGTCAGCTTGTACTTCCTAGCATGAACAACAGTGACTGCCTTTGGTGACTGCAATTGGGATGGATATCCAGGTGGAGCAGGCTCATTATGGCTCCTCCTGGAGTCTCTTTCCATAATACATGATCACAAGTTACAAAATCCATCAAAAGTTTACCCAAAAAATCAAATCATAAATTGAGATAGAAGTTTACAACAGAGAATGTTTACCTGCTTATACTATTTGGAGTAATTATCATGAGCTGGGCCTTTTTCAGTCAATCACTAATTAAGAATATGCCTACAGTCAGATCTTAGGGAGATATTTTCTCAATTGAAATTCCCTCTTTTCAAATGAATCTACCTTGTGTCAAGTTGACATAAACTTCATCATCATAATTCTGTAATTGATAAGAATAAAAAATTACTACATGATAAATAAGGAAAGTTGAACAAAGAGCACTTTCTGTGGCTTTAATAAATCATAGGTGCTTGGATGTTATAAATTGTAGTATAAAATGATCAGACTGCTCAAAATGAAATTTGGAGACAAAGATTTCATAAAACTTCAAATATTAATGTAATAATATATGTTATTCTAATTATAATGGCAAAACACAAGCAAAGGTTTGATGTTTAGAGATGACTTCATAGGTGTTCTAAATTGACTAAGCAGATATTGCTAAGGTCTCTTAGCACAGACAATTGACTTAAGACTATGTTATACAGTATTTCATAAATCATATTATACAAATTCTGTGGCTATTCTTAAAATGCTGACATCAGTATTTCTTCTGATTCTCTCTACCTTCTTTGTCAAAGCCAAAACTATTTCAATTGGGAATTAAAAACTGAACCCTTAAGATTCTGTCCTTTGGCTAGAATGACAGAGACTATAGCTAGTAGAGACATGGTTTGAGTCCTTATCTTGCCCTGTTTTCCTTAATATAGACATTCACTTCTATTACATCCACCAACTTTAACAGATTATTTACTGTGATTCAATATCAACCTTATTCTGTCCTATTCAAAACATATATGAGTTTAGTTAATAATTACATCATCTTTTTTTTAACATAGAGGTCAGGAAAGTATGATCTTAATGATATTCCAAATCTAGTTAATAATTAGACCATCATTTTCTAACATGGAGGTCAGAAAAGTTCTATTTTAATGATCTTTAGACCTATGGTGACCCAATGTCATCTTGCCCTGTTTTCTTGTGTAAGGTAAGCAGAATTCATTGCTTGACTCATGTTGACCTAAAATCCCAAAGAAACAAAGTTCCATTTATTAGACATAGGCTATACTAAAAAGCATTAAGAATTTATATTGGAATTTATATTGGAAATTGGTGAACTCTTAAATTGGTGAGATTCTAATGACTTCAATGCCCAGGGTACTAGCTGAAGACAGAGCATATGGAGTAATTAGAGACATATGTCATAACCTGTTGTATTTCTCACCCTAATCATTGTGGGTGGTTAGTAAAATATGGAGCTACTCGTCACTCTAAGAAGTATCAGTACATAGGCAGCATGACCCTGTTCTTCCCCTTTACTGAACTGGTCTCAGAACTGGTCTGAGCTAAAGGTTCAAGACAGAGTACAACATACAGCATTGGTTTTCCAAGGGCTGCCCACGCCATACTTCCCCCAACATCAGGAAGCACAATAGAGACTGTCTTTATAAGAAAGAATACGGGAAACAGGTAACAAGATGTAACTTAAAAGATTACTTTGGTAAGGTACCTACTTGGAAGACTGTTCAGACATAGGTTTAAGCCAGTAGAAAATTTTTATCCAGCTAGTAATATATTTTGTTCTGGATCCCAGTATATCCCCAAGCCTAACTCATGATAAACATTTAAGCGCAAAAACCATATTCTATGTTGGCATACTTCAGTTATCAGGAATAATTAGGTAGAAGCAGAAGCCAAAAAAGCAAGGTTAATACATTTACAGACTTTCCCAGAAGTGAGTTTTCATAACCCAGTTCCTATTTGGTTTTTGGGTTTTTTAAATTTCTGTTTTGTTTTGTTTTGTTTTCATTTTATCAGGTAGCATTGTCTGTGCTCAAAGTTTTAAGTCTTAAGAAGTACTTTCATCATGAAGTCATTTGTGCTAAGCCCTGGGGGCCTCCATTGAACAAACAGACCAATTCTATTCACAAACACACACACACACAAATATAAAAGGGCTTCATGCCAGCTTCCCCCATATCCCCCTTGCTCAACCCCAAAGTGTAATAAAAATTTATTCCTCTTCTGCATCTGTTATTACCATCCCAGATTTACAAACAATGGACACCAACCCCTGAGACCTCAAATTCAATACTTCATGGCAAGTTGAGTCACCCATGTTTCTCAATTCCTAGACAAAAGTGTGTTTTTTCACAATAGATACTCATATTTTATATGGACAACAGCTCAAACTAGTGAAAACCCAAAAAGGTTAATTCATCATATGCTCTCCACCTTTACCATCATAGACATTGCTTAACTGATAAAAACTGATGATGATCCTCCCTTTACTAGCTTTCAATTCAAAACCTTCTACACATATTGGGAAATTGTCCAACATACAGGGATTCCTCACAACCCTCAGGGCCAAGGAGTAGTAGAAAAAAAATATCAAACCTTAAAAGCCCAACTTCTAAAACAAAAGACAACTGCCTACCTCTTTAATGTACAATTAACAATAGCTCTGACTACACTAAACATATTTAACATCAATTAAAACTTCATACACCCTCCAGTCTTCCTCCATTGATTCACACCATAATTAACTCCCCCTACCAAAGTACAAGGGTATGATCCTTTGAAGGGAATTTTGAAGGGATGACACCAATTTCTTACAACTGGGAGTGGTTTGCTTATGTTTTCCCACAGAACAAGCCTAAGACTATATGGGTTCCTGCAAGAAATGTCAGACACCACCCCACCAATCAAGAAAATGGCCTCTCACTAGCAGATCAAGGACAGAGGAGGAAGAGGAGGCAGAGGAAGAACCAAACCCAGAGGAACAACAAGATCTCCTGGAAGGACATCCATGACCTGGTAACTGCTGCCCAGACCATGTTTCCTCCACAACATCTCCTCTCCTCTATTCTCTTGGCTGTTTTTGTCAATGTTCATACTAACTCAGCTACAGTTCAGCCTCCTCCTAGATTTCCCAACACTTATAACTAGAGATTATTCAGTAGGACACAACAAATTCATTGGAATTCAGGATTGCCCACTCAAAGGATGCTGTATAAGGATTGCGATCCTCCTACACTCAGATTCTGTCTCCAATACCTCAAGCCTGTGGAATAGTAAAACTATGCCAGGAAGCTTGGTAAGGTAGAGAGGGTTTGAGAACTAAAGATTTGGTAGGCACACACCTAAGACTTAGGAAACTCATTGTTTCCTGCCCGATTTCCAGCCTGGAACTCATGCCACACTCCCCATATAAGGAAATGTGACCTGTGGTCATGTAGGCCCAGAACAGAGCTCTCCATGCTAATGGGGTACCTAGAGACTCTGAGGGCTTAGTTAGTAAGTGCCCCTTCCCAGATATTCCTCCCTGCAAAAGGTATTTAATCTCGGATCCATCATGAGAAGTTGGTATGGTATGGCATGGCATGGCATGGCATGGCATGGCATGGCATGGCATGGCATGGTATGCATCTATTTTTCTCCATGAACAGTCAATAAACAGCTTAGAACCATGGACTGTCTCTTTTATCAAGATCCACTGGGGGAACCATGAAGAAGTCATTCAACTGTTGAGCCTCAGTCTAATTCTTCTGTAGAAGGCCTCTCTATACTCCAAGCCACAAATACCACCAAACTAAGGAAATTACCCCTGAAGAAAGCCAGAGCTCCCCTTTCCCCAGCCCTATGCTATACATCAGTGTTCAGCCTGTGGGCCCCAACTCTTTTCTCAGCTCTTCTGCAACTCTCAGTGGTATATGGATGTTCAAGAGTCTGAGAACCCCATGGCCCTGGCCTCATTGCAGGCTCAGAACACCCTAGTAAGCTCCAGTTTTTCCACCTCTCAGACTGAGCTTTCTCACCACTAGGGCAGTGTCTCCAATCTTCCTTGAAGCCCAGCACCCATCCAGCAGTGGTCCTGTGGGATGAATGCAATCAAACTCCCTGCATTTCACCTTCTGAGACCAACATAACCCACACCAGCCCTTTTCTCCTCCTTCCTTCCCGAAATACAGGGGATTGTCTCCATGAGGTCTCTACATATGGAGGTTACAGACATTGGAGCTACAAAATTTAATTCACCAACCAAGGCAGCACTATGCTTACCAAGATTAAAACTCATATTCAGCTTTCCATCAGTGACCCATGGGATGAACATTTGTGAACCAGAGTCATGGGTAAATTCTACTTTAATGGCTGTGTCAAGTATTTTGTATCTTGTCTCCCATGAGCCTGTTATTGCCTCTAAATCAGTATTTACCCATGTTAATATTCTTCAACAAGGAAATCAGCCTCAGAGAAAACTCCATACAGCTGTTTGTAGCTACAATATATCCTATATACAGCGGACCTCCTTCCTTTAACAACCATCCCAAATCCACTCAACGTTTTTTCTGTGCTTCTCTCTCCCAACTACTATTAGCAGCTGTTCCCATTAACACTTTCCTTCATGAACTCCATGGGCCCTTACCCACAAGGAAAGCACAAGACATTCTTCTCTTTAACCAACCCCAACCCTCCATTTTTGCCTTGTAGGACCCTCCACAAAACTCCATCTTACATATGTCAATGACATCACCATCACCAAATCAATATGTTTTAACCCTCCTGCTCTCCTCTGGTACAAAGACACTATAGGTTACTATATTAATCACCCTTTTAAAGGCTCCTACACCCCGTCATAATTGTTCCTAGGCTTATCTCTAAACACCTGAAAAACTTTCCTTGAAGATGGGAGAAAGCCAAAATAAGAGAGATCTGTGGGGCAGTGGGCTGTGGGAGTCAGATAGGCACCTGGTGTTGCAAAGGCCTTGAACCCCAGACCTTAATGTGATGGAAGGTATTCAGCTTTGTTCCTGGGCCCCTGGTTCCTGGGGCAATGCCCCTACAGCCCCTCCCAGAGAGATTTCTGTCACCCAGCACAGGTAGAGGGAATGACTATAGGCATCTGCCTCAAGAGATTTCCATATTAATGAGATACCTGAAGGCCAGAGGGCATAGCCAATTAAATATCCCTTCTCAGACCCTACTCTCTCCTCCCTCCCTATTTAAGTCAGGCCTGCCCTGAGAGAGAGGGATGTGCAGCCACATTCATCCACTTTTTGCCACGACGATAAACCCTTTAAAACCATGGCCTTCCTCCTGTCTTTGGGGCCTGCCATGGAGAACCGTGAAGGGGGCCTTTGATTATTGAGCCACTGCCTAATCTCCCGTGGAGGACTTCTCTATGTTCCAAGCATGGAGGCCTCTTATTCAAGCAAGCTAGCCGAGCTGAGCCAAGCAAGAGCCCTAACCAAGAGTCTCCAACCTATGGAGTGCTGCTGGGGCCTTCTCTCCTCCTCATTCCTCTCAGCTGCAGGCCAGTCCAGCCCATGTCCACTTCATCTCAACTCATCCACAGCTTCTGGAGGTGTCTGGGGGCCCCAGAACAAAGACCACCAGCTTCTGGGTCAGCTTCCTAGACCCAGAGACCCTCTCTTAGGAGCCCTGCCCTCAAATGATCTTCAGACAGAGACCTCTCCATGACAGGGAGAAGCCAGGAGCAGCTTCTCACAGCCTAGTGTCCCCCTGGCACTGCATAGAGGGAGCTCAGGAAAATTCCAATGCTTCTGCCTCCCTGAGTACCAATTCCAGCCAACTGAGGCGGCAGACACATGAGAACCACAACTCCGCCCCACAGGATGCAT
This sequence comes from Grammomys surdaster, assembly GCF_004785775.1. Taxonomy (NCBI): domain Eukaryota; kingdom Metazoa; phylum Chordata; class Mammalia; order Rodentia; family Muridae; genus Grammomys; species Grammomys surdaster. The sequence continues at coordinate 163,210 of NW_021604932.1, read as the reverse complement.
GCCCACCCACATGCACAAGCTAACAACCCCATGGAGATCTTCATTCCTCTGCTCATTGGACTGGGCCTCACTGCCTCACTGGGTAAGACAAGAACCTCTGGGACAGCACTTGTCCAAATACAATATCTGGCCATTGAGTTTAAGTAAAAGCTTGACCAGGCAATGGCCTCCACTGTAGACACTCTTGAAGCCCTTCAAAGTCAGCTGACCTCCTTACCAGGAGTTGTTCTCCAAAAACAGAGGACTCTGGACAAACTGACTGCTGAACAAGGAAGGACTTAAGTTGCGCTGGGGAGTGGGGGGAAGGAAATGTTGTTTCTATGTCAATAAATCTGGGCTAGTAGAACAAGATGTACAAATGCATACAGAGCTCCAGGGAAACCTCCAGGGATGCTATGATTCCCAATACCACCACCACTCAGTACTCTAACAGCTTGGTAGCTTGGCTTCTTCCCCTCCTTGACCTCTTACTAAACGTTAGAGCCTTGCTTCTTTTGACAATCCACCTCATCCAATTTCTACAATAGCAGATGACTAACATTAAAAAGATCACTACTAATGAGGTTTTTGTTCAATTTCAAACTATTTCCACCATAAAAGACAGTAATCATGTTGACACCTTTACTTTATTTAAAAATAAAAAGAAAGAAAGAAAGAAAGAAAGAAAGAAAGAAAGAAAGAAAGAAAGAAAGAAAGAAAGAAAGAAA
>NW_021604932.1:147904-162493 GCF_004785775.1 Grammomys surdaster | reverse complement strand
AAAGAAAGAAAGAAAGAAAGAAAGAAAGAAAGAAAGAAAGAAAGAAAAGAAGGAGTTGCAGGGCAGCAAAACATCAAACAAAACTTGTTAAGCTTGAGTGGGTTTAAAAGCCCTGAAACCTTATACCAGATGATGGTAGATGCATCACCTGATCCCTGAACAGGACCATGTCACATGACCACAGCACCTCATGGAGAGGATTGTGACAATCAGTCATGTAAGGGAAGTGTCCTAAACCCCTCAAAATGCAGATGAGTCATCCCTAACGTCTCAGAACAAGCCAATAGAAAGCTTCTGCTGTCAAACCTGAACTGACCCCAAAATGTAGATAAGATCCTATCCAGAAGGAATAAGTGTTTGAGAATTACTCCATCAAGGATCCCTCTGAGAGCTTCTGTCATACAATAACTGTAACGCTTCATGGGGAGGAGAGTTCTTTCTCAGAACTTTGCCACTAGATGCTGCCCTCCCACACCACAGTCATTTCCCACCTGGTAGCCCCAATCTAGCCACTGCACCTTATCTGCTAGCCTAGCTCCTTGCCAACCTCTCACCACTTTATGCCAGCCAGACCATCAGCTTCAGCTATACTTCCACTCCCTGCCTGTGCTAGACCACCAGCAGCATATTTCCAGTGAAAGAGAGTGGTTGCCTTGATCTGGCTCCCTATTCCACCTCAGAGGGTGTGACTCTTTGTCCACCCCAGCTGGCCCCTGAGAGGTCTCCATGGATAGCTTCCAGCATACAGACCAGCATATCTGGTTAATTTCTCCATGTTCATAGCTAATTGAGTTATTCCTCCCCATCCCTCATCCTTCCCACTCTATTTAAGCCAGCTTTTCCCAGTTTTTGGTGGGGTGTATGGACATCCAGAACCAATGCCATGAACAATAAACTTTTCTTTAGAAACCCAGTCCATGTTTCTTCTGGGACCTGCCAAGGCAAGCTTCCAACTTTTGAAACTTCAGACTTTCTCCAGTATGTGGGACCCGCCTGAGACCCACTGTCAGGAAAGCCCACCCTACAAGTCACCTCCACCGCAGTCCTGGGATGCTGCTGCATGGGTCCTGGATGCTGCGCAGCCTGAGACCGCCCCCCCCCAACACATGTCTTTCCCACAGTTAGACATTATATGTGCAACTCAAGTCTTTTATAAGCAAAATCTTAATGTGAATCAAGCTATTTAACTATTTTACAAGAAACTAACTTAGTGTGGTAAATTATTCTACTGCAGCTAAGATTTTCAATAATAGTTCAAAACCCAGGCTAAACCTTACCTAGGTATGTAATAGTATGGGGTGAATGTATTCATTAGGTCTAGTGACTTCCTTAACCAAATTTAGGATGTTCCAAGGACCAAAGTTCGCTTATGCAAAGAGTTCTTCATACTTTCTACCCATGGACCTTACACCTATGAAAAAGGAGATCTTGTATAAGCAGAATACTATTTCCTGGGTTGATTTTCAGAATGGATGGAGAATCTGGTGCTATAAAGACAACTGTGTCCATGGGCCACAGGGAGTCTTAGTATATTGAAAGAAGCTGGTCTCAGTCTAAAGGTGTCTGGTTTTTCTTAGCAACTATCACACATTGCTTCTTAAGTGGACAAAAAAACAAAACAAAAACAACAAAAACAAAAAACAAACAAAAAAAAAGGTAATGTTTGGGGAAGCCTAGGGGAACCACAGACATGACATCCCAAGTAATCAAGTATGTGCCTTACAGTTGGGGAAATTATATACATGAATGAAAGTACACAGAAGTCAAATCCAATACAGATGTAGCACTTTGTTTGGAAGAACAATTATGCCTCATGCTCACAAATGACCCTGTGCACAACCATTGACACAGGCAAGCAGAATCAGCATCTAGTCAGTGGCAAAGGTGAAAAATGATTCTACATAATGAATCTTTTCAGATGTTAGGGGAAGTTTTTGGATATTTTATTTATATTTCAGAGGTTATTCCTTTATCCCATTGTCCTCCACCCTGACCAGGAACCCCCTATCCTGTCCACACTACTTCTATTTCTATGAGGATGTGTCTCCACCCACCAACTCCCATCTCCCCACCCACGAATTCACCCACACTGGGGTGTCCAGCCTTCACAAGACAAAGGATCTCCTCTTCCACCTATGCCCAAAAAGGCCATCCTCCCCTACATATACAGCTGGAGACATGGGTCCCTCCCGATGTGCTTTCAGGCTGGTGGTTTAAACCCTGAAAGCTCTGGTTGGTTGGATGGTATTGCTATTCTTCCAGTGGGGCTGCAAACCCTTTCAGCTCCTTCAGTCTTCTCTCTAACTCCTCCAATGGGAACCCCATGATCAGTTCAATGGTTAGCTGCAAGTATCTGCTTCTGTGTATGTCAAACTCTGGCAGACTTCTACAGAGACAGATATGTCAGGCTCCTGTCTTCATGCACTTCCTGGCATCCATATCAGCGTCTACCATTGATGACTGCACATGGGATAGAAACCCAGGTAGAACAGTCTCCAGATGGCCCCTCCTTCAGTTTCTGTGTCACATTTTGTCTCCATATTAGCACTCATAGAGCCCATACTTTGGTCTTCCTTATTCAAGATCGTCATGTGGTCTGTGAGTTGTGTCTTGGGTATTGTGAGCTTTTGGGCTAGTACCCAATAATCAGTAAGTGCATACCATGTGTGTTCCTTTGTGATTGGGTTACCTCACTCAGGATGATATTTTCTAGTTTCATCCATTTGCCTAAGAATTTCTCAAATTCATTGGTTTTAATAGCTGAGTAATACTCCATTGTGTAAATGTACCACATTTTCTGTATCCATTCCTCTGTTGAAGGACGTCTGAGTTCTTGTCAGGTTCTGGCTGTTATAAATAAGGCTGCTATGAACATGTGTTGGAGCATCTTCTGAGTATATGCCCAGTAGTGGTATAGCTGGGTCCTCAGGTAATGCCATGTCCAATTTTCTGAGGAATCTCCTGACTGATTTCCAGAGTGGTTGTATCAGCTTGCAATCCAACCAACAATGGAGGAGTATTCCTCTTTTTCCACATCCTTGCCAGCATCTGCTATCACCTGAGTTTTTGATCTTAGCAATTCTGATGGTTGTGAGGTGGAATCTCAGGGTTGTTTTGATTTTCATTCCCCTGATGACTAAAGATGTTGAACACTTCTTTAAGTGCTTCTAAGCCATTCATATTTCCTCAGTTGAGAGTTCTTTGTTTAGCTCTGTAGTCCCTTTTTAATAGAGTAATTTGGGTGTCTGGAGTCTAATTTCTTTAGTTCTTTGTATATATTGGATAATAGCCTTCTATTGGATGTGAGATTGGTAAAGATCTTTTCCCTATCTGTTGGTTGCCATTTTGTCCTATTGACAGTTTCCTTTGCCTTACAGAAACTTTGGAATTTTACGAGGTCCCATTTGTCAATTCTTGATCTTAGAATTGGTAGCCATTAGTATACTGTTCAGGAACTTTCGCCTGTGCCCAAGTATTCAAGATTCTTTCCCATCTTCTTTTCTATTAGTTTCAGTGTGTCCAGTTTTATATGAAAGTACTTGATCCACTTAGACTTTGAGTTTTGAAAAAGGACCTCCAGTTGAACCAGCACCATTTATTGAAAACACTGTCCTTTTTCCACTGGAAACTTTTAGCTACTTTGTCAAAGATCAAGAGACTATAGGTGTGTGGCTTCATTTCAAGGTTTTCAATTCTATTCCATTGATCTTCCTGCCTGTCTCTGTATCAGTGCTCTGTAGTATAGCTTGAGGTCAGGAATACTGATTCTCCCAGATATTTTTTTATTGTTGAGAATAGTTCTCGCTATCCTGGGTTTTTTGTTGTTCCAAATGAATTTGAGAATTTCTCTAACTCTGTGAAGATCTGAGTTGGGATTTTAATGGAGATTGCATTGAATCTGTAGATTGCTTTTGGCAAGATGGTCATTTTTACCATATTAATCCTGCCAATCCATGAGCATGGAATATCTTCCCATCTTCTGAGATCTTCAATTTCTTTCTTCAGAGACTTGAAGTTCTTGTCATACAGATCTTTCACTTGCTTAAATATAGTCACACTAAGGTATTTTTATAGTATTTGTGACTAATTTGAAGGCTGTTGTTTCCCTAATTTCTTTCTCAGCCTGTATATTCTTCGAGTGGAGAAAGGCTAGTGATTTGTTTGAGTTGGTTTTAAATTCAGCTACTTTGCTGAAGTTGTTTATCAGGTTTAGGAGTTCTCTGGTGGATGTTTTGGGGTCACTTAAGTATACTATCATATCATCTGCCAATAGTGATATTTTTACTTCTTCCTTTCCTATTTGTATTACTTTCACTTTTTGTTGTCTAATTGCTCTGGCTCAGATTTCCAGTACTATATTAAATAGGGAGGGAGAGAGTGGGCAGACTTGTTTAGTCCCTGATCTTAGTGGGATTGCTTCAAGCTTCTCTCCATTTAGTTTGATGTTGGCTACTGGCTTGCTGTATATTGCTTTTACTATGTGTATGTATAGGCTCTGAATTCATGGTCTTTCCAAGACTTTTAACATGAAGGGATGTTGAATTTTGTCAAATGCTTTCTCAGCATCTAATGAGATGATCATGTGGGTTGTTTCTTTGAGTTTGTTTATATACGTTGGTGGATTTTGAAATGTTGAACCAACCCTGCATTCCTGTGATAAAGCCTACTTGACCATGATGAATAATTCTTTTGATGTGTTCCTGGATTCCTTTTTTGAAAATTTTATTGAGTAATTTTTCATCAGCATTCATAGGGGAGATTGTTCTGAAGTTTTATTTCTTTGTTGTATCTTTGTGTAGTTTAAGTAAAAGCATAATTGTGGCTTCATAGAACAAATTGGGTCGTGTTCCTTCTGTTTTTTGTTTTGTGGAATAGTTTGAAGAGAATTGGCATTAGGTCTTCCTTGAAGGTCTTATAGAATTCTGCACTAAAATAATCTGGTCCTAGGCTTTTTTTTTTTTTTTTTTTTGGTGGGGAGACTTTTTAATGACTGCTGCTATTTCTTTAGGAGTTATGAGACTGTTCAGATGGTTTATCTGATCCTGATATAACTTTATTTCCTGGTATCTGTCTTGAAAATTGTCAATTTCATCCAAATTTTCCACTTTTGTGTAGTATAGGCTTTTGTTGTAGGATCTGCTAGTTTTTGTTTCATTTCCTCAGTTTCTGTTGTTATGTTTCCCTTTTAAGTTTTGATTTTATTTATTTAGATACTTCCTCTGTGCCCTCTCGTTAGTCTGGCTAAGGATTTATCTATGTTGTTGATTTTTCTCAAAGAATCAGCTCCTGGTTTTGTTGATTCTTTGTATACTTCTCTTTGTTTCTACTTGGTTGATTTCATCTCTGAGTTTGATTATTTCCTCTTGATATACTCCTCTGTGGTGTATTTGCTTCTTTCTGTTCTGGAGCTTTCAGGTGTATTGTCAAGCTGCTAGTGTATTCTCTCTCCAGTTTCTTTTTTTAGACACTTAGAGCTATGAGTTTTCCCCTTCATACTGCTTTCATTGTGTCCCATAAGGTCTGGAATGATGAGCCTTAATTTTCATTAAATTCTAAAAAGTTTTTAATTTCTTTCTTTATTTCTTTCTTGACCAAATCATCATTGAGTAGAAGGTTGTTCAGTTTCCACATGTATGTAGGATTTCCATTGTTTTTGTTATTATTGAAGACCAACATTAATCCATGGTGATCTGATAATTTACAAGCAATTATTTCAATATTTTTGTATCTGTTGAGCTTGCTTTACATGGTCTGTTTTGGAGAAGGTACCATGAGGTGCTCAGAAAAAAACGTATGTTCTTTTGTTTTAGGATTAAATGTTATATAGATATCTGTTAAATCCAGATCATAAGTTCCAGACTACTATATTCAGCAAAACTCTCATAAACTATTGATGGAGAAACCAAGATATTCCATGAAAAAAAAATTTATACATTATGAACTTTTGGTTCATAAGTTCTGTTAATTTCACTGTGTTTCTGTTTAGATTCTGATTCTATGATCTGTCCATTGCTGACAGTGGGGTGTTCAAATTCGATACTCTTATTGTGTGTGGTGCAATCTGTCCTTTGAGCTTTAATAAAGTTTCTCTTATGAATGTGGGTGTCCTTGAATTTGGAGCATAGATGTTCAAAATTGAGAGTTCATCTTGGTAGATTTTTTCCTTTGAGGACTATAAAGTGTCCTTCCTTATCTTTTTGGATAATTTTGGTTCAAAGTTGATTTTATTAGATATTAGAATGGCTACTCCAGCTTGTTTCTAGGGACTATTTGCTTTGAAAATTGTTTTCCAGCCTTTTACCTGAGGTAGTGTCTGTCTTTGTCACTGAGGTGTGTTTCAGGTATGCAGCAAAATTCTGGGTCCTGTTTATGTATCCAGTCAGTTAGTCTACGTCTTTTTATTAGAGAATTGAGTCTATTGAAGTTTAGAGATATTAAAGAAAAATGGTTGTCACTTCTTGTTATTTTTGTTATTAGAGGTATAATTATGTTTGTGTAGCTATCTTCTTTTGAATTTGTTGGAAGATTATTTTCTTGTTTCTCCAAGTTGTAGTTTCTCTCCTTGTGTTGGGGTTTTCCATCTATTATCTTTTGTAGTGCTGGATTTGTGGAAAGATAATGTGTAAATTTGTTTTTTTCATGGAATATCTTGGTTTCTCCATCTACAGTTTATGAGAGTTTTGCTGGATATAGTAGTCTAGATTGGCATATGTGTTCTCTTAGGGTATGTATGATATGAGTCCAAAATCTTCTGGCTTTTATAGACTCTGTTGAGAAGTTAGATATAATTCTGATAGGTCTGCATTTATATGCTACCTGAACGTTTTCAATTACTGGTTTTAATATTGTTTCTTTGTTTTGTGCGTTTGCTGTTTTAATTATTATGTGACTGGAGCAATTTCTTTTCTGATCTAGTCTATGTGGAGTTCTATAGGCTTCTTGTATTTTCATGGGTAACTCTTTTTTTAGGCTAGGGAAGTTTTCCTCTATAATTTTGTTGAAGATATTTACTGGCCCTTTAAGTTGGGAATCTTCACACTTATATATACATATTAACCTTAGGTTTGGTCTCTTCCTTGTGTTCTGGATTTCCTGGATGTTTTATGTTAAGAGTTTTTTGCATTTTGAATTTTCTTTGACAATTGTGTCAATGTTTTCCATGGCATCTTCTGAATATGAGATTCTTTCTTCCATCTGTTGTATTGTGTTGGTGATGTTTGCATCAATGACTCCTGATTTCTTTCCTAGGTTTTCTATCTCCAGGGTAGTCTCCCTTTGAGATTTCTTTATTGTTTCTATTTCCATTTTTAGATCCTGGATGGTATTGTTTAATTCCTTTACTTCTTTGGTTATGTTTTCTTGCAATTTTTTAAGGGATTTTTTTGTTTCCTCTTTAAGGGCTTGTACCGGTTTACATATGTTCTCCTGTATTGCCTTGTATTTCTTTAAGGGAGTTATTTATGTCATTTTTTTAATAATTTATTTTTTCTCAAATCATAATTCATTCACACAGGGGTTATAAACACAGAAAGGCAGGATATGGGGAAGGGAATGACACTGGAGTGTGGGTGTTCAGGGGGAATACAGATATCTTCAGAACTGGGTATTGGCTGGGTGAAGGTTCAGGGGACAAGTCACTATGACTCTGCCTATGACTCGCTTGTCCTTATCTAAGTTGGTATTGATTGCACAGGCTACCTATTTACAAGGTCTATGACTACTCAGGCTTGTAAATTTCCACAAAAGCTGCCTGTTTACATTAGCTTATAGCCATCTGTTTCAATGTTTTTCAACTGAAACCCAAAACTTGGTGTTAGTATACATGTATGACAGGCCTATTTCTGATTTTAGGCCTGTGGCTGATTTTAGGCCTTCAGTGTGTAAGCAAGGCTGCCCCTGACATCTCCTCCTTTCTCTAACTATAGAAGGGCTGTGGCTATTCTAATCTTGGAAGGCAGGGATAGAGGCCTGACCTCCAGTAATTGAAGGGGACCTTGTAATGGCTCCGGTCCCCTGTCGCTGTCCAGTGAGACATGAAGGCCATACCCATCCTGATGTCTTTTTCCTGGAGAGGGGATACCTTTGACATTAACCTCTATGCAGTCAGGCTTGTCCCTCAGGGAAACCAGAGAGATATTTTTATCTTTTATTTATATTCCCTTGCAGTGCTGAGCCTCGCAGCCTAAGCAAGAATTCAGATCGCATGACAGAGGGGGTTCTGGGTGGCCCATCTCTACTTGGTCTAGGGGCAGAAGTCCACCCTTTTAGGTTGGGTGGAGATGGGTTTCGGAAACACCCTGTATAAAGTAACAACCTCATCTTGAGTCTCGGGGTCTTCTATAGCTAACTTATGATAATGTATCTGAGTAGGTTTTGCTACCAAATTATTTACCTGTTACATCACAGAGTTATTCCGCCTATTTGAGGGCTAGGGACCAGCAGAAATAAGCAAAAAGAACCCAAATAATGGTCCCAAGATGAGAGGAAATAGGGTTGACAACCTTGGAGAGGCTGAAAACCAATTCTTGTACCCGCATTCATCTGTCTCTTTCTCTCTCTGATTTTCTTAGGGCCTTCACTGACCTATTTCATGCTCTCTTTAACCGTCCTTGTCTTGTCTGTGTAAAGGCAACATCCTTCTTTAAGGGCTGTTCACAGTCAAAGCTGTACTCAGGCTTTTCTATTGTACTAGAGTAAATCAAGTCCAATAAGGATCTTTGCGATTTTAGGAGGCCTCTTCAGACAGTGAAACAAGGGATTTTTTTTAGATTAGTGATGTCAATCTCTAGCTGTTTGATTTTTTTTCAGTGGCCCTTCAAAGGTCTGAGTAGTACAAGTTCAGAGGCCAGCATCTGGATTAGAACTTCTAACAGCAGACATCATTGGTGATTCATTTTTACCTGGAAAGGAAAAAGAAGGAAATTCTCAGGGAGATTTCTCTTCCCTGGATGTAAATTGTTATCCATCTTATTTATGGTTGGGCCTGACTTTGTGGGGGGATATCTATTTTTTTCATTAATCTTTTCTGGTACTCGGTTAGCTGTGTGTCTGTCTTTGTCGCTGAGGTGGGTTTCCTGTAAGCAGCAAAAAACTGGGTCCTGTTTGCATATCCAGTCCATTAGCCTATGCCTTTTTATTGAGGAATTGAGTCCATTGATGTTAAGAGATACTAAGGAGAGGGTGTTGTTGCTTCCTGTCATTTTTGCTAATAGTGGTGACATCGTTTGTGTGGTTATCTTCTTTTGGGTTTGATGGAAAAGGATTATTTTCTTGCTCTTTCTAGGGTATGATTGCCCTCCTTGTATTGGAGCTTTCCTGCTATTATCCTTTGTAGTGATGGATTTGTGGGAAGATACTGTGTAAATTCTGTTTTGTCATGGAATACCTTGGTTTCTCCGTCTATGGTAATTGAGAGTTTTGCTGGGTATAGTAACGTGGGCTGGCATTAATGTTCTCTTAGGGTCTGTATGATATTTGTCCAGGATCTTCTGGCTTTTATAGTATCTGGTGAGAAGTCAAGTGTAATTCTGATAGTTTGCCTTTATATGTTACTTGGCCTTTTTTCCCTTACTGCTTTTAAAATTCTTTCTTTGTTTTGTGCATTTTGTGTTTTGATTATTATGTGACGGGAGGTATTTCTTTTTTGATCTAGTCTGTTTGGCGTTCTGTAGGCTTCTTGTGTGATTATGGGCATCTCATTTCTTAGGTTAGGGAAGTTTTCTTCTATAATTTTGTTGAAGATATTTATTGGCCCTTTAAGTTAGGAATCTTCACTCTCTTCTATATCTATTATCCTTAGGTTTGGTCTTCTCATTGTGTCCTGGATTACCTGGATGTTTTGTGTTAAGGACATTTTGCATTTTGCATTTTCTTTTACAGTTGTGTCAATATTTTCTAAGGTGTCTTCTGCACCAGAGATCTTTCTTCTATCTCTTGTATTCTGTTGGTGATGCTTGTGTCTATGACTCCTGATTTCTTTCTTAGGTTTTCTATCTCCAGGGTAGTCTCCCTTTGTGATTTCTTTATTGTTTCTACTTCCATTTTTATGTCCTGGATGGTTTTATTCAATTCCTTCATCTGTGTTTTTGTGTTTTCTTGTAATTCTTTAAAGGATTTTTGTGTTTCTTTAAGGACTTCATCCTGTTTACCTGTGTTCTCCTCAAGTTTTTTGATAGTGTTATTTATTTCCTTCTTATAGTCCTCTATCATCATTAGAAGTGATTTTAGATCTGGTTCTTGCTTTCCTGGTGATAAGGGGAGTTCAGGACTTTCTAATGTGGGAGAGCTAGGTTCTGATGATGGCAAGTACCTTGGGTTACTGATGTTTATGTTCTTGCACTTGCCTTTTGCCATCTGGATCACATTTGTGCTATCTGTGCTATCTCTGACTAGAGCCTGTCTTTCCTATTATCTAGGTTGTGTCAGAACTGTTTGGGATGGGTTTTGCTGCTGGGGTTAGAGCTGAGGCCCAAGATCTGCTCAGTGCTCAGGTGGAAACCTGAAGGGGCCTAGGCTCCAGGTCAGGAGTGGATTCCTGGGTCCCAGTGGGTCCCAGTTGCTCCCTGATTGGGGCAAGTATTGCTACTTCCTAGCTTAAGATACTTCTTGGGTTGGAGCTCCTGGGAGCCCCGCTTCCTCTGGGTTCTGTGAGATTGGGTGCAGAGCTGATTCCTGGGATCTGCCGAATGCTCGGGATCAGACAAGAAGGAACCCGCACTCTAGGCCAGGAGTGAATTCCTGGGTCCCAGTGGGTCCCAGTGGGTCCCAGTGGGCCCCGGTTGCTCTGTGTTTGGGGGAAGTATTGCCACCTCCTAGCTTAAGATACTGCATGGGTTAGAGCTCCTGGGATCCTCGCTTCCTCTGGGTTCTGAGAGATTGAGTGCAGAGCTGACTCCCAGGATCTGCTGAGTGCTTGGGCCCAGACTGGAAGGAACCCGTGCTGTGGGCCAAGAGTTAATTCCTGGGTCCCAGTGGGTCCCGGTTGCTCCCTGTTTGGGGCAAGTGTTTCTTTTTCCTTAGCTGGGATGCTGCCTGAGTTAAAGCTCCTGGGAGTCCCTCTTTCACTCATTTTTTTGGGGTTGGGTACAGAGGTGCTGCCTGTGACCTGCTCTATGCTCGGGCCCAGACCGGAAGTCTATTTATGTCATTATTAATGTCCTCTATAATCGTTGTGAGAAGTGATTTTAAATCTGAATCCTGATTTTCCAGTATGGTGGATTGTCCAGGACTTGCTATGGTGGGAGAACTGTTCTCTGATGACGCCAGGTAACCTTGTTTTCTGTTGTTTATGTTCTTGTGCTTTCTTTTTGCCATCTGGTTATCACTATTGCTACATGCATTCACTGTGTCTGACTAGAACCTGTCTTTTCAGTTATGTTGCTTGTGTCCAAACTCCTCAGAGTCCAGCTGTCTCTGTGATCCTGTGATCCTGAGCTCCTGGGTAGAAGAGCTCCTTGGAATCAGGCTGCCTCTGGGATCCTGAAATCCTGCTTGTCTGAGTGCAGTGGTTTCTTCACTGATCTGAATGCAGTGGCTCTTCCACTGATCTGAGTGCAGAGGTTCCTCTGCTGCTCTGAGTGCAGTGATTCCTCTAGGATGGGTCAGAATATGGAGTCTTCACTGGAGCATACCAGCTAGTAATCTGTCTCAGCCAAAACGATGTGTGAACACCTTAATGAGGAAGTTACATAGTATCTACCATATTATTCATTCTCAAAAGGGATGGAAGGGACAGAAATGGACCAGGAAGATCCCTACAGCAAAGCTTCTGCATGTCCATGGTATACTCAGTGCTTTCTAAGTAGCTTTTCAAGGGAATACAACTGAGTGCCCCTGTATATAAGGCCTGTTTTATTTAACCCTGATAATAGTTCTAAGAGTTATTAACTGCAACAGAGCTTCTGTTAAGGACATATGGAGAAGAATCACACCAGGGAGCTGATTCATCTTCTTCTGATAATCAAGAAACTATAACATAAGATAAATAATAAAAACCTGTCTTAAAAAGAATATAGAGACTCCTCCACAATGAACTCAGTTCTGGATTTGATATTTGACACAAAATGCATTTAATATATTAAACTCATCTCATAATGTTCAAATATAATTTTTCATTAAAAAGAGGTTAAAAATTTAAGTGAATTGAGTGAAATCCTTTAAATCTTATGAATCGTGTTCTTTCTATTTAAAATATGTATTTAAATATTAAACTTTGGCGCTTAACTTCACATTTAATTTTGAATGAGCATCACTTGTCCATGTGGAGCCTACCTATGATGGAGAAAGTGAAAAACATCAGTTCAAGCAGAAATGATAGCCTAACTACTAAAACCCAGAGTTTAATACGCACTAAAGATAGGTATAGGAGAATGACTTGGAGATCCAAATGGAGAATAGTAGGCCTTGGAGGCATGCATTGCCCTCAGTTGATTAATATCCCACTTCCACAAATATATGTTGTTCAGGTCTTTTGAATATTTAAGGTTATGAAAATTTTAACCACTCTGATCTGTATATTATACATTATATACATGTATTAAATTATGGCATTGCACCCCATAAACTTGTTATTATATTTTAAATCTGAATTAATTAATAATTAATTTTCTCAATTCTGCAATAGTGCTTTAAAACTGCTCATGAAACACTCTCAAAGAGGCAGAAACTTTATTTAAGGATATATACATCTATATTAATAATCTTTTGTCAAAGGACTGTTATAGCACTGCCGACAACTAATCAGACTATATAATATATCGATTAGTAATAGCTTCTTCTACTTTTTGTGAGATTACCTCTCTTTTGTCAATTAATTGTTGGGGAAAATTAGGATTTACATCTCTCTTGAGAATATTGAACAGAGACTTAATTTCTTTTGTGGAGAACTTAAAATAGGATCTTAGCCAATTAGCAACTCCTAGAAACTTTTGAAAATAATTTAAAATAAGTAAACTCTCTCCCCCTCTTTCTTTTTTTTAAACCCTTTATCTGTGTGTGTTTTTTTAATTGGATATTATACTTATTTACCTTTCAATGTTATCTCCTCTCCCATTATCCCCTAAAACCCCTTTTCCCATACCCCCTCCTCCTAATTTTGTGAGGGTGTGCTCCAAACATTCTCCCAGTCCCATCTCCCTGCTCTCGAATGCCCAAACAGTAGGGGATCCAAACTTTCGGGGACCATGGCCCTCCACTTCCACTGAGGTCTGACAAGGTCACCCTCAATTCCCTATACAGGTGCATGAGTCCCTCCCTTTGTGCTCTCTGGCTGGTGGTTTAGACTTTAGGAGCTCTGGTTGAAACTTTTGATACTCCTTCTAGAAAGGACCAAAGCATCCACACTTTGGTCTTCCTTCTTCTATGTGAGTTTTATGTGGACTATACGTTGCTTCGTAGAAATTGACTGTGGAAAGAGCAACTGTTGGCACTTCTGCCCTGATTTTACAAGAACTCTCAAAAATTGGCTTTAAAAACAAAAGAGGGGGAACGGTACCCCCTCAGAAGGAGTCCCCCTGAAATATTCTCCATCATGCCTTGTTCACTTTTATCTCTCTAAAGCTGAAAGTTCATGGCAAATCTGCTGCTGACTGCCACTGGCACCACTGAGACCAACAAAACTTTGCCACAGATATGGGGAAGGACCCTCTTACCGTTAAAGGGAATGGCCCAGACCCAGTTCCCTTATGGGGCCCAGGATTGATATGCCTGTCTGATACCAAAGAAGGCACAGCTAACCGGCTACCAAAAATGATTAATAAAAAAAAATAGATATCTCCCACGAAGCCAGGCCCAACCATAAATAAGATGAATAAAAATTTACATCCATGGAAGAGAAATCTCCCAGAGAATTCCCTTCTTATTCCTTTCCAGGTAAAAATCAATTAGCCATGATGTCAGCTGTTGGAAGTTCTAACCCAGATGCTGGCCTCCGAACTTACATTACTCAGACCTTTGAAGGGCCACTGACAAGAACATCAAACAGCTAGAGACTGACATCACTAATCTAAAAAAATCCCTTGTTTCGCTGTCTGAAGAGACCTCCTAAAATCGCAAAGATCCTTATTGGACTTGATTTACTCTATTACAATAGAAAAGGCTGTGTACAGCTCTTTACTATGTACAGCTCTTAAAGAAGAAGGTTGCCTTTACATAGACAAGACAAGGACGGTTAAAGAGAGCATGAAACAGGTAGTGAAGGCCCTAAGAAAAATCAGAGAGAGAAAGATACAGATGAATGCGGGTACATGAATTGGTTTTCAGCTTCTCCAAGGTTGTCAACCCTATTTCCTCTCATCTTGGGACCATTATTTGGGTTCTTTTTGCTTATTTCTGCTGGTCCCTGGCTCTCAAATAGGTGGACTAACTCTGTGATACAACAGATAAATAATTTGGTAGCAAAACCTACTCAAATACATTATCATTAATTAGCTATGGAGGACCCCGAGACTCGAGATGAGGTTGTTACTTTATACAGGGTGTCTCCAAAACCCATCTCCACCCAACCTAAAAGGGGGGACTTCTGCCCCTAGACCAAGCAGAGAGGGACCACCAAGCACCCCCTCTGTCATGCGATCTGAATACTAGCTTAGG
>NW_021604932.1:138059-147804 GCF_004785775.1 Grammomys surdaster | reverse complement strand
CTGAATTCTTGCTTAGGCTGCGAGGCTAAGCACTGCAACCTTAATAAAGGTTATTAAGAATAACCTTTATATTGGAATATAAATAAAAGATAAAAATATCTCTCTGGGTTCCCTGAGGGACAAGCCTAACTGCATAGGGGTTGATGTCAAAGGTATCCCCTCTCCAGGAAAAAGACATTGGGATGGGTATGGCCCTCATGCCTCACTAGACAACGACAGGGGGACCAGAGCCATTACAAGGTCCCCTTCAATTACTGGAGGTCAGGCCTCTATCCCTGACTTCCAAGATTAGAATAGCCACAGCCCTTCTATACTTAGAGAAGGGAGGAGATGTCAGGGGCAGCCCTGCTTACACACTGAAGGCCTAAAATCAGCCACAGGCCTAAAATCAGAAATAGGCCTGTCATACTTGTATACTAACACCAAGTTTTGGGTTTCAGTTGAAAAACATTGAAACAGATGGCTATAAGCTAATGTAAACAGGCAGCTTTTGTGGAAATTTACAAGCCTGAGTAGTCATAGACCTTGTAAATAGGTAGCCTGTGCAATCAATACCAACTTAGATAAGGACAAGCGAGTCATAGGCAGAGTCATAGTGACTTGTCCCCTGAACCTTCACCCAGCCGATACCCAGTTCTGATGATTTCTGTATTCCTCCTGATCACCCACACTCCAGTGTCATTCCCTTCCCCACATCCTGCCTTTCTGTGTTTATAACCCCTGTGTGAACGAATTACGATTTAAGAAAAAATAAATTATAAAAAAAAAAATAAGAGGCAGAAACTTCAGAATTGTATGGCATTGAGTAGTATTATTGAAATCAGAAAGCCAAAACACTACACATTATAAATAAAATGAAAGACAAGACAAATGCAGTTCATATTAAAATTTGGAATTGAGTAAGAAAATTAATTTTACTTTACTTTTGAAATAAAGAAAAGAAGAAATATTTTCAAAGACTATATTTAACTTCACTACAATATGCAAGAATACAAGAGTGGAGATGACTAGAAAGTGCAGCAAATTCTAGTAGCATGGGTACTTTGTCAGCCAGAAACCGACAAAGATAACACACAGTGCTGGTGGCAAAGCTTTCTCTGAGTATGGTCAAGTACTCACACTGCAGTCTGTTGTTATGCACTTGATTCTACTTACTGAATCTATTCCTGGGCTCTCTACAGTTGAGGATAGTCTGGTTTCTACAGATCTGCACCTGGTCAACTGACCAATGAAAAATTTAGAAATTATTTCAAACCGACTTTTCTTCTTCTTCCTCTTCCTCTTCCTCTTCCTCTTCCTCTTCCTCTTCCTCTTCCTCCTCTTCCTGCTCCTTCTCCTGCTATTTCATCTTTGGTTTTGTGATATAGGATTTCTTTGTATATCCTAGGCTGTCCTGCAACTAGCTCTAAAGACCAGGCTGGCCTTGAACTCATAGAGATCTGCCTGCCTCTGCCTCTTGAGCACAACTGCTGGGATTAAAGGCATATGCTGCCATTCCCAGCTTTAAACTTCTTTTTATAAATAATTCTTTTTGTACTCCCAGTGTCTCTAGTGTTTTTACAGCCATGTGGTATAAGCAAGTTCTACAGACATCTGATTTTAAGGGAGAAGTAATTCCACAGCTAAGAAAGCACTGATTCTGTCTTCCTCTTTCCAAAATATTACATTGGCCCAATTAGTTGAATTAGGTCACTATTGATAGAAATCGCATGATTAATAATTTGATTTTGGAAGGAGTAAGTACATTAAGTTATTTTGTTTTTTAATTAAAGAGAGCATGCTGATTATGCTTCCAAATTTTTTTAATTATCACATTTTAACACACAAAATAAGTTTCATTATAATGTTTTCATGTATATGTATAATATACTTTGATGACCTGTACAATGCCTGCATATTTGTTTTAGAGGAGCAGAAAAAAATATCTATAAGGGTAGAGTTTGCCCACAGGACTGTAGCCACACAGTACCATACTGCTGGCAGCCATATTGCATACAGTTTCATTTATCTGATGTTGTTTACATAGGCTTGTGAAGAATTATTTCTCCACAATCATATGAGAAAAAATAATTTCTGGAAAAGGAAAGATGGGGTTGGGATGGTGGTAGTGGTATATGTGTGGGAAATTTTCCTGAAAAGAACACCAACGGCTTATGCTCTAAGATCAACTATAGACAAATGGGATCTCATTAAATTGAAAACCTTCTGTAAGAAAAAGGACACTGTCATCACAGCAGAACAGAAACATATAGGTTGTGAAAAAATCTTTACCACTCCTACATCTGATAGAGGGCTAATATCCAATATATACAAAGAACTCAGTAAGTTAGACTCCAGAGAACCAAATGATTCTAATTTTAAAAAGGTTACAGAGCTAAACAAAAAAATTTCAACTGAGGAATCTCAAATGGTCAAGAAACATCTAATATTCAACATCCTTAGTCATTAGGGAAAGGCAAATCAACATGACCCTGAGATTCCACCTCACACCAGGCAAAATGGCTAAGAAAAAACTGAAGTGACAACAGACGCTGGCAAGGAGGTAGAGAAAGGAACACCCCTCCATTGCTGGTGGAATTGCAAGCTGGTAAAACCACTCTGGAAATCATTCCGGTAGTTCCTTAGAAAATTGGACATAGTACTACCTGAAGACCCAGCTATACCACTCCTGGGCTTGTACCCAATAGAAGATCCAACATATAACAAGGTCACATGTTCCACTATGTTCATATCAGCCTTATTTATAATAACTAGAAGCTGGAAACAACTCAGATGACCCTCAACAGAGGAATGGATACAGAAAACATAATATATTTACACAATGAAGTACTACTCAGCTATTAAAAATGACAACTTCACAAACTTTGTAGGCACATGGATGGAACTAGAAAGCATGCTGAGTGAGGTAACCCAGACTCAAAATGACACACCTGGTATATATTCACAGATAAGTAGATATTAGCACCAAAGATCAGAATAGCCATGATAAAACTCAAAGACTGTATGAAGCTTAACAAGAAGAAAGGCCAAAGTGTGGATGCTTCAAACCCACTTAAAATGGGGAACAAAATAATCATGGGAGGAAGAGGGAGGGTAGAATCTAGGTGAAGGAGGAGAAAGGGAGGGAAGAAAAGGGGACCAGGTATGAGAAAAAACAGGAGAGGAATCCTTTACTGCCTTCCTGGCTAAGGCCTAACCTGTTGCAGATTATATAGTAATCCAAAGCAGGCCATTTCAGGATGGTCACCTGCTAGTTATTATCTCGTCCCATTTTGGCTCCTGACAAGAGATATCATTTCAGGTGTAAACAAACAGAATGATTAATAAGCACATATGTACAAAAAATGTCATTAGAACATAGCCTACAGAATCAAAATAAGCAGGGCTGATAGTGGCTTACATAGAATGAAGCAAAGACTGCATGGGTTTGCACTAGGTCCTCGGCATACATGATGGGGTTGTATAATTTAGTGTTTTGGGGGACTCCTAACAGTAGATATCTGGCTCTCTCTGACTCTTTTGTCTGCTTTTTGGACCCTTTTCCTCCTCCTCGGTTGCCAAGTCCAACCATGATATGAGGGTTTGTGCCTAGTCTTGTCACATCTTGTTATGCAATGTTTGGTTGATATCCTTGGGAGGTCTGATATTTTCTGAAGGGAAACGGAGGAGCAATGGATCTGGGAGAGAAGGGCAGTAGTGGAGGCACTGAGAGAAGTGGAATCTGGGGTGGCTGCAGTGAGAATGTACTGTATGAAAAAAGAATCAATAAAAAATAAAAACATTAAAAGGATTGTTCTTGTTGTTGTTTTGTTGTTGTTGTTGTTGTTGTTGTTGTTGAAAGCAAACCTAAGCACAACCCCCAACATGCATGTCTATTTCTCCCTGTGACTTATCTTCACAATGTTTCTCTACAGAGTGCTTCTGTTTCTGTTCATTGTTCATCTGTTTCAAATACAAATACTGACAGTAATTATAGTTAACACTTAGTAAAAGGGCTATCTCAGTAATTACAGTTCACACTTAGTAAAAGGGCTATCTTACCATCCT
This sequence comes from Grammomys surdaster, assembly GCF_004785775.1. NCBI lineage: Eukaryota > Metazoa > Chordata > Mammalia > Rodentia > Muridae > Grammomys > Grammomys surdaster. The sequence goes on along the minus strand of NW_021604932.1, from coordinate 143,757 downwards.
CCCTTTCACATTGTCTTTTGTGTTTGGGAAGGGAAAGATAGTGTGTACATGACTAGGTGCATTCTTGAGAACACAGTTATATTTACATAAAGACCAGAAGTAAAACTTGAACACTGATTCCTCAGGAATTTCTTTTCTTGTTTTATGAGACATTATGTCTCCTTAGCATGGCTATTAAGCAAGTATGGGTGACCAGGAATCCCCAGGGATTTGCTAAGTCTGCCTCCTAAACACTGGTTAAGGAGTATATATCATACACCTAGACATTGAGACATGCACTGGAGATGAAATTTAGGTCTTTAGGCTTGAATGACAAGGATTACATGAGGTTCTTAGGCTCTATCCTGAGAACTCCCACTTTTTATGCTCAGTTCTCATTATGTGGAACAACATGATATGTTGAAATTTTACAGTGTTTTGTTTCTTCCCTGAATTGTAATGAAAAACTGATCAAAGGCACATATTGATTTATCAAATGATCTTATTATTGAGAACATAAAGAAGATAAATTATTGTGAATAATAGTAAGATAATTTCCTGGTGCTGCATCTAAACCACAATAAGAACTCAAATTTAGATGTACATAAGCACAAGGGATGGGAAGAGTGTTACAGAAAATAGGGAAGTGCAGACATATGGGTCCAGTAACTCCATGAACTGGAAGATGGAATATGGATATTTCTTGAATCTTGAGAGATATGAGACTTATTTGAAGAGGAAAAAGGAAAACCCATCAGGAGCCAGGCAATTTTATCTCTTTAGAGAGGAATGAAGCACAGCTCATAAAATGGTGGCACAGAGGCAAATCCATTGAACACTGGAGTTGTATCAATATCCTTTGGGTGAACCAGAGATTTCAGCTTAAAGTTCTGTAAAATCGTGGTCAGGAATAAAAATAGCTCCATGCGGGCCAGGCCCTCTCCTACACAAATCCTTTTTCCTGGGAGGGAAATGGCAAAGAAGATAATTATTTCCTGTACACAAGTGTTAGCCTGAAATACATTGCACTGCTACAGATAGAAGACAATAACACTAACAGCTGAGTTAAAGAGTATGTGATTAGATAAATGGATGGGTGAAGGGAAAACTTTTTAGACAAATAGACAGAGAGGGTCATTTTTCAAACTAACATATGGTATCAAGGATAATATAATTCAAAGATATTTGTCAGCTAGATGTGTTTGATTATACCTGTATTCAAAATACCAGGGAAGTTGTGGAGGGGGGATTTTTAATTTGTCATAAAGATCATAAAACTAAAGGAGTGCATATATTGCAGAAATATATTCAATATTCATTGTTTATTGCTAGGAGCCAAGACTCCCTCCTGACTGAGAGAAATGTCAGTTAAGTAAATATCTGAGTTAAGGAATACTTATTGCTCTCCTGCCGAGGAGAAAATATTAATCAGATAAGCAACTTGAGCCAAGAAATGTTTTAATCGCCTTCTTGGTTGTGAGAAAATATTTAGATAAGTAATTTGGGCTAGGAACTCTTGTAGGCACAGAGAACTTTGCAATTGTGGGATGACCCTGAACCCTGACTTTTAGATGACTTTCCTGCCTGCTTGCCTTTATAATGACAACCTGAACAATAAAGTTTAAGCACTTGATCAGACATTCAGACAGGTGCTTCTTCTTTGTGTCTCTTGCCTATCATTCTTTTGCCCCCTTCCCTAGGGCCTTGGGGAATCCCCACAGGCTGGGGCAGTTCACACACTTAATTTGGGGGAGAGGGAACCCTGAGACCACTGCAGGGCATCATGGCATGTCTAAAATGTTTTCCTCCAAAGATGATCCAGAAAATTCTAAACAGAAAGAAAATGTCCTCTTACAGCGGTTAGGGTACATCAGTAAAATGATCTCCATTTGCTTTTAAATATGTTTTGTTACCTATGCCCTTTGAAAAAGAGAATGTTGTTGTCTGTTTTGTACAAATTATGATTTATGAAATAGCAAAGTACAAATATCTTCCCAACAACACTCTGACTCTCGAATATATGATATCTCAAATGTATTAGTCCAACTGCATTTACATGAAGTGCTCACTCATCTATATCCCAAATATGCTTTAAGCCCCTTGGTACTTTTTGCTTGTTTTATAGACATAGTTTATTTTTGAGCCTGGTTGGTGGTGAGTAAAAACAAAGACATGAACTTAAGTTATGAAGAAGTTGAGATTTTTAAAAGGACTGAGTAAAATGTCAGTGAAGTTTGGTTTCTCAAATGGTGTCTTTGGTATTCCTGTGATGTATCTAAAGAAAGAAAAGAAATTCCCTACACTCTGGTTTTCTAAACTTTGAACAATAGATGAAGAATCAAAAGCTGCATTTTCATAACCTGGCAGAGAGGATAGACCGTATCCAGGAGAGGGAATGATCAATGAAAGTCATGCTCCTGATCATGCACATACTACAACTTTATCAGCCTCTGTGGAGTCACTTTTTAAGTCCCCACAGATCTGCATATCACTGGAACAATGGGAATGAGTTTCTATTACCTGTTGAGAATGGCATGAAGTAGTCAGTTTTCTTAAAGTTTCCATTCCCATCTAGAAAGTGGCCAGAGTCAAACATCTCTGGGTTGGGGAACTCTTTGCTGTCATGCAGCACTGATGTCAGTGATGTTATTATGTTTGTCCCCTGCAACAACAAACACAGGAGCAACAAAAAAGCAAGTTACAGAGAAATCATGGTATGTACAGAAAATAGGAAATAACAGAGTTCAATCTTCTGCTCCATAGATAAGGTTAAATATGAAGAGTATAGGGGACATTTATAACAGACAGAGCAAGGGAAGAGTGTGAGACCAGTGACAGTGATGTTTCTAAAGCACCTTCAGTCCAAGTTTAGGTCAGTACTTGAGTACTGAAGTCATCATCTGTAAAGGAAATTTAGTCCAGCAAAGTGGCTGCACTGGCAGGAGATGATATAAAAACACCTTCTAGGTCTGTGTAATCTGGCTGGAATACATATGTGTCTTTAATTCCAGAATACAAAGGCAAGCAATCCTCTGTGTTCAAGGCCAGTATGGTATAGAGCAAGTTTCAGGTAAAGAAAGCATAGGTCCAGGTACAGTGGCACACATCTTTAACCCCAGCTCTCAGGAGGGAGACATGTAAATCTCTGAACTCTAGTCAATCAGTTCAGTTAACTCAGTGAGTTGAAAGGCAGGATAAGGGTCTCCATCTCCTCCCAGGTGCTAAGGCTGTGCCACAGCTCTCCGTTTTGAAATCCTGCCTGAAGAAAACTGGTCTCCCAAGACTACTGAGACACCTAAGATTACAGCTCTCTGTACTCCATTACCTTCCAAATAGCTGGTGTCCCAAAAGTGTTGACATATCTAAGAGCACAGGCTTACAGGCCCGTAGGAGGGACAAGCTCCAGTCAGAGACAGCAAGACAAAGTAACACCAGAGATAACCAGATGGTGAGAGGCAAACACAAGAACATATACAATAGAAGCAAATAGTACTAGAAAATCATAAGAACCCAGTTCTCCCAACACAGTGGGTCTTCGATACCCTACCACACCAGAAAACCATGATTTGGATTTAAAATCACATCTCATAGTGAAAATAGAGGACTTCAAGAAGGACATAAATAACTCCTCTAAAGAAATAAACACAGTACATCAGTAGAAACACTTAAAGAGGAAACACAAAAATACCTTAAAGAATTACAGGAAAACACAAATTATTAGAATTTAATAAAAATGAAGGCACATCAGACCAAAACTTATGTGACACAATGAAAACAGTGCTAAGAGGAAAACTAGTATCTCTAAGTGTCTCCAAAAGAAACTGGAGAGAGCATACACTTGCAGCTTCATAGCACACCTGATAGCTCTAGAAGAAAAAGAAGCAAATGCACTCAATTGGAGTAGACTGTAGGAAATAATCAAACTAAGGGTTGAAATCAACCAAGGAGACACACAAAAAAAGAACTATACAAAGAATCAACAAATCCAGGAACTAATTCTTTGAGAAAATCAACAAGATAGATAAACTCTTAACCAGCCTATCCAGAGAGCACAGAGAAAATATCCAAATTAACAAAAGCAGAAATTAAAAGGGAGACATAACAATAGGAGGTGAGAAAATTTTAAAAATATCAGGTCCTACAACAAAACACTATACTCAACAGAACTGGAAAATCTGAAAAATGGACAATTTTCCAGATAGATATCAGGTACCAAAGTTAAATAACAATCAAATAAACCGTCTAAACAGTCCCATTGCTCCTAAAAATAGGTACAGGTATTTAAAGTCTCTCTAGCAAATACACAGGCAAATGCTCACAGTCAAACCATTGGACTGAGCACAGGATCACAATGGAGGAGTTACGGAAAGAACTGAAGGAGCTAACGTGGTTTGCAAGCTCATAGGAAGAACAATATCAACCAACCATCCCCCTACCAGAGCTCCCAGGAAATAAAACACCAACCAAACAGTGCACATGAAGGGACCCATGGCCCTAACCACACATGTACCAGAGAATGGCTTTGTCTGGCATTTATAAGAGGAGATGCCCTTGGATCTGTGATGGCTTGATACCACAGCAGAGGGGATCTTCAGGGTGGTGAGATAGGAGAGATAGGAATGAATGAGTGGGAGGGGGATTACCCTAATAGAAGTAGGGGGAGTGGGATGGGATAAGAGGGTTTCAGAGTGGAAACTAGGAAAGGAGATAACATTTGAAATGTAAATACACAAAATGTCCAATAAAGAAAACATCAGAAGATTAGAACAGATTGCCAGAGTTAGTTTGAGGACAAGCAGAGTAATTCAGTGAGAATCTGAGAGAATCCAGATTGAATCAGTCAGTTTAGAGAGGAGTTTGGGCCAAACGAATTGAGTTAAACCAGCCAACCAGAGTTTAAAAATAACTAGAAAGGATGATTTTATTCAGCAGTAAGCCTACATGACAATTACATGAGGTCAATGAAGTTACACTTACAAAGGTAATATCAAAAATATTATTAATCAAAAAACCAAGTTGGTTTCATTCCAGAGTTGCTGGCATGACTCTACACAAAAGATGAAACCACTTCTCCTCATACTCATGAGAATGAAATTATATCCAACACAAAAATACAAATGATATATGTTTTCTCTCACTTGAGAGTCTTAGCTTAAATCATTTGTTAAATTTGTTTTTAACTTACATTATATGTGGAAGCAAGGTAGCTAAATGCAGGTCATTGTCAATGGAGGATAGATGAAAGGTAGTAAAATATGGGTGAAATGAAAGTAGAAAGGTAAATACTGGGGGCAGGATTCAAGGAGGTAGTGAAGTGATGTGAATGGGAAAGTAGGCAGTGAGAGGAATGCTTGAATGAAATGCAAGGAACATAAAAAGTTATGTGAGAATGTACACGGGCATTTCATAGTTCAAATAATGTGAAGGTTTAAACAGAATAAAATGTATATAAGAAATCATAACTTCATATATATATATATATATATACACATATATATATATATGGTTGGTCACAGTAAAAAGTGAGGATATGGAAAAGAAAAAGAAGTAAAATGCTTATCACAATATTTGAATACATGGTGCATAAAAAGTGCCTCAATAGCATTGTAAATGCATTTTATGTCCTGGAGTACATTAAGACATGCAGAGATGCTACATATAGATTCATACCACTATGTTGCAAAGAACTTTTATGATCTATCAGTATGTATTTATAATA
>NW_021604932.1:131223-137959 GCF_004785775.1 Grammomys surdaster | reverse complement strand
AAAATAGCAAAACACCACCACTAACCATCATATCAGAGTCTGATAAAGGACAATTACAAATAAAACTGAATTTTTGTCAAAATTATATATATATATATATATATATATATATATATATATGTATATATACACATATATATATACATACATATATATACACACACACATATATATATATGTCTCACATATGGTATGACATAGTATCCCTTATAGGAATCTCACAGTCCAAGAAAAAAGTATATAATAAAGGGGGTTAGTTGCACATGTTTACTATCAAACAACAGGGTGAGTATGCTAGGAGTAAAAGTTTAAGCATGGATAGAAAGTAAGGTAAAAATAAGTAAGGTGTAATGTTCAATCATATCCTCATTTCTCAGAGATCATCGTGAAAGAGTGAACAGAAAGAGTGTAGGAATCAAAGGAAAAGTATGACTCAGAAGACAAGCACAGAGCATTGAGGTGCAGCAGAGAAAAGAAAAGCTTACCTTGGGGATGAGGTAATTCCTGAACTTGATGTCACAGGTAACTGCATGTGGTAGGTTGGTAGGGATGAGGTCAATGAACCTCTGGACTTCATGAATCATGGCATCTGTATAGGGCATGTGGCTCCTGTCCTGCATGCAAGGGCTGTGATGTTTGCCAATCACACGATCAATCTCTTCCTGGACTTTAGCTGGATGGTCACAGTAAAAAGTGGGGATATGGAAAAGAAGTAAAATGCTTATCACAATATTTGACTACATGGTGCATAAAAAGTGTCTCAATAGCATTGTAAATGCATTTTATGTCCTGGAGTACATTAAGACATGCAGAGATGCTACATATAGATTCATACCACTATGTTGCAAAGAGCTTTTATGATCTATCAGTATGCACTTATAATAGCAAATAAAATAGGATTAAGTAAATATATGAAATAGCAAAACAACACAAATAACCATCATATCATAGTAATCATCACAAGTAATCATCATATCAAAATACAATATTTTAAAAATAATCTTGTGTGTGTGTATTTGTGTGTGTGTGTATGTGTGTATGTGTGTGAAATTTGATGTGATTCTCAAAACAGACCAAGTTCAAAGTTAACAGTAGCTTCTGAAATATTACCATATTTGTAAATAATTAGTGATTTCTATATATTCCCCATTTATATAAAATATTTATTATCTTCTGTCATAAAAAATAAAAAATGTGAATTACAATTACATCTCATATACTAAATGACATCTACAAATAAAATAAACATACATGCACACACACACACGCACGCACACACACACACCCCCCTCCTGTTACTTCATGAACAATGTGTTGAATGTCAGGATTTAGTTATTTCAATTTTCATTGTGAGATATATTGATGGTATATAAATATTATTTCATATCATGTAAATTATGATTACCTTCTATTAGTTGTAGACATTTTGACTGATGTGTTCTCTATTAAGTTTGTAATCTTACAGTTCATGAGTTATATCTCCTTCTAAGCATTTAAATTTATAGCTCTTGGAATAAAATCTCAGTGGATATGGGCATCAGACCACACATTACTTCTAATTTGTCCCTCAATCTCTGTTCATGCAAGCAGCATCCACTTAGTAAGTACGTAATAGAGAGTTTTGTAGATCATGTGTCCAGAAAACTATCCTACAATCTTATCCTCCTATGTGGGTTGTTTACATACCTGGAGCCCATGACTTCCTTGACCCTGCTTCAGAGAAGTATATAAAAGTATTCTCAAGTGTTTCATGAAGAAAGGAAAAGTTGATACAACACTGAGGTCCAGGCCTACATTTTTGCTTATCAGTCTCATGGCAAATATTTACATGTGGCTCAGAGGTCTCCCTGAAGGATGTTATGCTTATATTCAGTCCTAGTGTTCTGAAGCTCTATGACAGTTTCTTAGGTTTTTAGTTTAATTCTTTTCACTGACAAGCCCTTGGAAATTTCTATTAAGATGATACAATATAGATTTCTTTAAGTTACTAACTTGTGTAAATGATAAATCTTGCCAATAAAATTCATAAAGCCAATTGGAAAAAGGTGCTCTGATCCTCTCAGTTCTGGGCCTAGAACACAATCATTCTTCACCCTTTGGTCCCTATGTATTGCCCTTTCTCTGTCAAACACTGGAAAACTGTTAATACAGGGCTACTTGAACTCACTTTTTAAGAGCAATTCTGTCTTCTTCCATAAGGGAAACTCAGTCACTGTAAGATTGTAGGGAGGAAGGGGACCCTGGCAAGGAGAAACTCCTTTTATAAACCTTTTATTACCCTATGTTGACTCCTTATTATTTTCAGCTGAGATTCATACTGTGATTGTAAAATTACAGCTTACATGTTCATCTGACATCTATTTTACTGTGTCATCTTCCCTACTCCATTTTTGCTCAAGCCTCATTACACTATTGTATTTCAGTACTTTTGTGAAGCCCTCTTGATCATTTGCCATTTTCGTTTCCTCCTACCGTTTACTTACTACTTCTCTTTAGTGTTTACACTAGGGTCACTTCAATGTAAATAATATATGCTAAAACAGTAAATGCAGCTTTTAGTAACTTTCAGATTGGCACATTCAAATACTGTCCCCTGGGGGTACACTCCCTTTTGAAGAGAAAACAGAGGATGCCACCTCTACTTTGGAAGAAATTAAGACAGTTCTCATGATTGCTGTATTTATTCTGGTGACAATAATATAAGAACAAAGTTGACCCCACCTTCCTATTTTCTTCTTTGCTATCTCCAGATGTTCTACTGATGAAAGTATTAAAATTGCAAATATACCATGTATGTGTATGTAAGATTTGAAGCTATCTGATCACATAAGTGTCATAGGAAAATATTTTTAGCCAGTAATACATTGTTTCTTAACTGTTAAGTGAACAAATATCAAATATTCATAACTATAATGTATACTCAATAAATACTGTAAAAAACTTGATTTCTACAATAATATTATTTTTAAATAAATGTTGTTGGTACAATTCGAAGAAATGTGCTCATCAGAAGTACCATAGAAATGGACATTTGAAATACTAACATTCATTTTTCTACAACTATTACCTATATGGAAATAACTTTCTGATGAATTGACTTATTATCACTCCTCAGATTAGACATTATCTCAGCTAAACTCAGGAAATTCCAGAATTTATGCTAATGTCTCAATAAAGTAAGTTTTAACCTTGTACACCAGAATTAGATTTATTATTTTAAAAAGTAAGTGCAAAAACTTGCCTGTATTGAAAACCTAATTTAGGAACTAAATGTACAAGTAAAAAAAAAAACAAAGAAGACTGTTAGTGCCTGTCACAGATTATCTCCCAATGAATCCAGACACTGATCCGCATTTGCTTGCTTATTGTACTTCTACAGATCCTTCATTTCTCTCATTCATCCTAGTCTCTATGCCCAGTAGCACAGAAAGATAAGGACTGAGACTTCTCTAACAATAATAAACAGTACACTAACAATGTCTTTCCAGCAACCTACAAGAATGCTGTGGATCCTGTGGTTCACCAGCTGTGTCCTTACCTGTGACTTCTGGATATTTCATCAGGAACAAGAGAGCATATCTCAGTGTTGTACTTGTTGTCTCTGTCCCAGCAGCAAACAAATCATTCACAGTGATTAATAAGTTTTCAAGTGTAAACTCCGAGTGTTGATTGTGGCTTTCCTAAGAATTGTTAGATGTAGTTATCAGGCAAACTTTTTACTAGCATCTGTGATAACAATGACTCTACAATATCACACCATTTTCTATTGCTGCCAACACAGAATTTGAAAACATAGTTCCAGAATAAATTAACCCAGCATTGCAGGAACTCATACAGAGGATCTTAATTTCATTTCCTACACCCTTATTTTTTTTTACTTAAATTCATAGATACTCTACACTTAAATTTGTACAATGCAGGATCTTTAAGGCTTAAAAAGATGTGAACAAGATTTTTGATCATTCGTTAAAAACAAATGTTCATATGCTTAATGTAGTGAGAATAAAATCAAAGGCATTTGACTCTAACAATTTGGGAGTCCTATGTTATACTTTGACTCGTCTTTAATACAGACTGGTTGCTTTGGAGTTAAATAAACCTGTTCTTTTTTTAAGAGATTCATAATAGATTTAAGTCAATAAAATTAGGAAAGTGGGGAAATACTGTGATAGATGTTACAGGCTTACAACACAGATTTATTATTTATTTCCTTGTTTAAAAATTTCATGGACTCAATATTACTGCAGATCTATATCATTGAACTTGTAAAAAGGATCAAAGAACAAACATCTAGATGGAATAAGGAAAAAGAATAGGCTTACAAAGTTGAGATGACATGACACCATTCCATATGGAAGTCTGCTAGGAACATATCATAGAAGAGAAGGATAAATGGATGATAGAGATTGGGGAGAGAATAAGGCATGAAGACAGGGTGAAGATACAGTAAGGGCTCAAATGGGATAAAGGAGAGAAGAAATATAATGAAATTGCCAAAATGAGGAATAAACCTGAATAGATAGTATATAATAGGGATGCCATCATGTTATAGCTGTGAATGTTTAGTCAGTATATCATTATTCATATACCCTAATTTAAAACTTGATAACACTAGAATATCCAATACTGTGTAATAACAATGTCAACACTATAAAAATAACTTTCTCTTTGTTGGTATCTGCTAAACAAAGACACACATCTCCATTTATAATATTACTTCAGGTAGTTTTCTTTATCCTGGAATGCATTTTGTTTTATTTTTCTAGTTGATAGTTCAGAAAAATCATGAGAAATCATATATTTCCATTTTTTCTTATTTATTAGAGTAGACCTAGTACAATAGTCAAGACCAGGAAAACAGCTGAGAAAGACTAGAGAAACCATAATTTCTGCAATTATATTTCTCTATTCCAGACACAAAAGTATGGAATAAAAGACAAATCAGACCCTGCACCTGTACTTATGAATATATTTTTATGAGGCAAAGTGACATCCAGTTGTCTATTTATAGATAGAAACACAGCAACAAATGATTATGTTCATAAGTTCATTCTATGGAAACTAAAATATTCACTAGCTGTCCCTACAGAGAAAAACTTTAGAGGTCTGTTCTCTTGTGAAATAAAAGAGTTTGATCTCTTTTAACTCTTTTATTACTCATTTTACTTTCTAGTCACTGAATGTTGCACACCAGGTAAGAACAATGTGCTCTAGATACCCAGTTTTCTAAGTCCTCTTGACAGTGTGTCTAGATCAAAATGTAGACTCTAGAAGCTGTTCTCGTGCTATGCTTTGTGATTTAATTGCCAATGAAATCCAAGGATTTAAATTATTTAAATGATCCATGTGATCTTCAATGGTTACATCTTAAATATCCTTTAGAAGTCTTTCTTCCTCTTAGTTTACATTCAAGACCACAAGATATTCGTGTTCAGAGGTAAGCATTTGACCTCAAACAATCATTTCAGAGAAGCTTTTAAATGATATTAAACTTTCACAGTTAAATTAAAATGGTAATATATACAGGCATATATTCCACATAATTAGTAGTTTTCTACTGCAAATAATAGAATGACTACCTTACCTTGGCATTTTCTCCAAACATAATTAACTTATAATACTGGATGATTGTTGATAGGTGCTCAACACAAAGTATTAGTGGTAGTAAAGACTGACTTACACTTGTTTTCAGGTTAAGTTAATTTGGTTGAGTAGTTCTCTAGTTCATTTCCCATGTAAATCTCTACTATTCTGCATGTTTCCTAATTGACTCAGATTTATCTCACTGAATATAAAAAGTAATCGTTCTCACTGCAACTTGTACTGAGCTATTCCACTCCTGTTCTCCATGGGTCTTAGTCCAGAATAGTTTGGACTTCCACTCATGTCCATTGCTTCCACTACCAAAGATTGAGAAACTCCTCCCTCACCTGTGGACCTTACCCGTGGTCATATCTCATCCCTACTCTGAATCTGGTACCTCTGAGCTTTACCCCTGGTCAGATCAAGTCAACATCCCAGATCTGCACTGGTGTAATATGATTATTTCAAGGTACCTAACTACAATCTGATTAGCTTAAAGTCTGTAGCAGGGAAGTTCATATCCAGAAATGTGTTTCTGGTTAAAAGCCCATAGATGGAGAGGACAGAGGCTCTAGGTTACAACTTACTGATATAATTTTGTTAATGGTCTAATTGTCCAGCTGCTCTATAGATATTTATGTGTATCACCATTACCCTGGGCTCTTATCAATTTAGGCCCAAAAGCTTCTTTTTGCATATGAGAAGTCTATCCAGAGATGTATAAATCATAAAAGTACAAAAAATAAGAGACCTAGTACTCAGCAATAAACGTAATATTTTTATCAACCCCATCTTCCTTCTAAGGTTTGTAAGAATAAGAGTATGGGAAGGAGAACAGTAAAGTGCAGCCTTCTGCACATGACACTGACCTGAATAAAATCATGTCACTCAACTTCCAGCAGTGATAGCAGAAGGACTATTCAGGACATTTTTTTTTTACTGAAAATCTATTGGCAAATTATAACTAGTGGAAAGAGAGAATCTTTCTTTTGAATATATGGCTACTGAGATATTTCCCAAGAGGTAGTGCATGATCCAATGCAAATATGGGGAACATGTACTGGAATTATTGCATACTGAAAAAAAGAAAGAAAGAAGCAAAGAAATAAACAGAGAAACAAAGAAATGAGAAATGAAGGAAGGAAATAAGGAA